>NC_056741.1:479727933-479872933 GCF_019279795.1 Protopterus annectens | reverse complement strand
GACTTCCCATAGTCTGGAACAAACTACCTATCTATATCAAACAAAGCTCCTCATTAGCACTCTTCAAGAAAAATCTTGAGGATTGGATGGGAAATAGGAAATTCACCCCGGGGATCATCTCTGTGGCTCTGCTAGACAGGGGCACAGGAAAATAATTTTCTTGGATGGTGAAAGCCAAAGTACCTTTTTGGTTAGGCTTGCATAGGCACTAGGGCCGATAGCCTAGTACCTACCTATGAACCTACACCTGTATGTATTTTAATAAATGAATTTAAATCCTTTGCCAGTATTAAATCCAGTAAATTATTTTTCTTTGCGTTGTCTGTAACTAATTGCATCATACTGTGAAAGTACATTACTTTAGGAAACTTTCTAGAATATTCGTTCTTAGTATAAGCTGTACTCCATTCAGTCTATATCAGGGTAGTTGAAATTATCCAGGAAAATTAGTTTATCACGTTATGAAGTTTTTACTCATATCTGACACTAGATTAACATCTAATGTCGAGCAGGTCTAAAATCTCCATATGCTATGTTTTATACAGTTTAGGTTTTCATAACATACCACAATTTGAAGTGTTAGGATCTAAAAAGTGAATCATGAAAAATTCTTTAGTTATGTCAGAAGTGACTAATTCAGATTGAACACTTTCTTTTGTTAATATTAGTATGCAACCTCCCCTTAAGGTCTCATGTAAGTATCTGAATTTCTTAAACCCTGGAACTGTATTCCATACTTCTGTTATTAATACCAATTCATAATTGCCATCAGATATAATGAACTTTAAAATACTTGAGAAACAGCAATGGGAGAACCACGGCAAAGCACATATATTTAATAAACAATAAGCGGTAAACAGATAAGCGCTTTCGGAGATGCCTCCTTCATAAGCAGCTCCATATATTTAAAGCTACTTTCTATGTTAATGGTCTGCCATTTGGCAAGTAAATCTGGTTATCTGGACCATAGGTAGGCATGCAAAAAATACACAGCCCCCTTGAAATTACTTTAAAATGCAGGCATGCCTCTAAATGCATACATGACCATTGAAAATGTTTCATTTTATATAACCCATCTTCCAACTCTTTAAAAAGTTGCATATATTCTTTAATTACCTGAGCAGTCACATCTTGCTTCTCATGGTCAAAGTTCAAGGACAACAAAGGATTCAGTCCTGCTGTCGATAATTTCTTAACATAGCCAGAATTTTCCTTGGATATCAGTCTAGGGCAACAGTCAAGTTCCACTTCACCACTTTCTGCCATGGTACTCCTTTTTATGTTGGTAAAACTAACAGAATGTTAAAGGAACGTATTTTACAGCATATGAGTGATATACGGAGAAATGTGCAAAGAAGTGCAGTAGCTCACCACATTAATGAATTTCCACAGCATGATTTTAAATTTATGGCTTTGGATATTTACACTCCTGCACCTAGAGGTGGCGATACAAAGAATGCCACAGAAGTTAAAGAAACCCACTGGATAGTTGGTTTAAGAGCTGATGTTCCACCAGGCTTAAATGGTTTTATACCTTTAAAACCTATTTTAAAGGCTAGAAAATGTTAAAGGTTTTAATCAAAGGAATTGTTTTTTCAAGTGTATTTATATGTAGACTGATTTTTTCCATTGATCTGATGAAGAAGGCATCTCCGAAAGCGCTTATCTGTTTACTGCTTATTGTTTATTAAATATATGTGCTTTGCCATGGTTGTCCCATTGTTGTTTCTCAAGCATTTTAACCTGCTTTTTTCTACATTGGGATGGATTTTCTCCTTGTTGCCATTTGCCTACTTTATATAATGAACTTTTAACTCACCAAATTGGTTACCAATGCTTTGAGCATTGCAAAAATAAGTTCTTTCATTTTTACATAAACTGTCATCAGGGCTTTTTTTCTGGTGTAAATCCTCCACCTCTATCAACTGTATGCCATATTTGTTAGCTCACAATTTGTGTCTAAAACTCTCCTGTATTACAAGGACTATAAAGTGCAAAAGCACTCAAGTCATGTCTGAAAATGCTTCTAGGACTAGTCCATATACCTGGTTAATAAAAATTACTGCTAGACTAAAACATAATAAGGAATGCAATGTAAAGAATGCAAATTACTTCTTTGATGAAGACTGAGTATGGCAGCTAGCTGAACTTAACTACAGAAAATCTGAGCATGGGTCAAAATTAAGAGTAAGGTACTCAGACACAGAAGGATTGGGAACAGAAAAGGGATCAATGTTCCCAGCTGCAGCAAAAGTTGTAAACCGGGCTCCCTTGGAACAAAAAGGTTTTCTGGTATCCCATACCTGAGCAGAAGTTAGAATGTGGACCATACGTACTGGGTAAAAGGAATTTATGGCCATCACTGGAAGAAGAGACTCTCTGCATTTAGCTTCAGTAAATGAAGATTTGCAGGAAGTTGAACAGATGAGTGTGATAGCAGTGTCTTAGCCTTAGCAGGGCTGGCACATCTGAGCAGTGAAGCCAAAGCTGAATGAGTCATACTTGTCAGGACTAAAAGAGGCTATGAAAAATGATTTAGCTTTGCTTATCTTTGCTTTTCACAATGACTTTCAGGATAAGGAAATATTGGAAAAAATTTGCATAAATTCCAATGACGACATCTGGACTACAGCATCCTTAGGGGAGCTTCCAGAGCAAGGAATAGGAGAAGAGTATCTGCTGCATTCAAAGTTAGGCAGGAATGCAAAATGGTCACATCAGGGCTTCCTCCAATGAAGGAGCGGTGTTTGAGCTATTGTTGGATTGAGAAGACTTATGAGGCATCATATCCACAGAGTTCATCTGCCAGAAGACTGGCCTGACCTGGGATCTGGGCAACTACTCTCATGGCTTTCCAACAAGGGGGATAGGAAAGTTCCTCCTTGCTTATTCAAGTAATAAACCACCACCATGTTGCTGGAGTGGATGCTAAATACAACAAGAGGAGGGTGTCTTGACAGGAACATAGAGTCAAAAAGGCCACCCTCATCTTCAAAATGTTCATGTGTGAAGTGGCCTCAAGTGATGACTGAATGCCATGAACAATCGACTCTGCAAAATACTCCTCACACCCAACAGCACAACAGTCTTTTGTTAGAGTTGAGGTGGAGCATGAAAGGGCCTGCCCAGAGATAAGTTGGACGGGTCCATCCACCAAAGTTGCTCCTTGCATTTCATAGAGATCAGATGGAAATATCTATAGTCTTTGTTAATTGGCTCCACTAAAACATGAGAGTTCACTACAAAAGCCCAATGAAAAATCTTGCCTTGGGTTCCACAGAACTAATAGAGGTTATTGGACCAAATGCACATAGGCAAAGACTTGCTGGCAGAGAATTGTTGCTGAAACAGCATAAAACTGCTGGCCCATGAGTAGAATTTTTGTAATGGTATAGGCTATATATGAAAACATGTTCATAGCATACCCTATGTACGTTAAGAACAGAACTTAACGAGAAAAACCCTGAAGGTAACTAGACTCAGTAATGATGGGGTCGCTAGGTGCGAGTTGTTTAAACAGGGAAAAAACCTTGAGCCTTGTAGACGATGGCTGCTATGACTATGGCAATGCAGTTGAACATCCTGGGGGCTGTGGAGAGTCGACACAGCAATGCTTTGAGTATGCAGTAACTGGCTCCAACACAAAAGCAAAACAACTTTCTGAACTCCTTGGCCATTTTAAAGTGAAGGTAGACACCCCAGAGGTCTAAAGAAACATCCAGTCCCATTTGGGGAGACAAAGATAACTTGCAGAATGATAATCCAAAACTACATTTTGACAGAGATTTAGTATGCTTAGATCAAGAACGCACTTTAGATCTTGATTCTTTCCGGGTATTAAAAAGAACCCTGAGTAAAAGCGGCATCCTCTCTTGTCTCGTCAGACCTGACCTCTTGGATGGTCCTCTTTAACAAAAGGCCTTGAAAGTCTAACCTCACTTGAGTGGAATTTCTAGCAGGTGGGACTGAAGCCATGGTAGGGAGGAAAAGGGCATGAAATAGCCTCCAGATATCATACCTCTTATTCATTTGTCAAGTGTGACAGCCTCCTGTTTGGGTAAAAGGAGATATTTATTTATTTATTTATTTAACATTTGTTAACTGGGCTAGTCTAACTGAATACATGTCCATTTTCAGTAGAGGCCCGGGGAGAAAAGCTCCAGGAAAACATACAAAATTAATAGAGGCTATAACAGAAACAATGTAAACAACAGTAATTGTTACATAAAAACATTAAACTAAAAAATTGATTAAACATTTTTTTTTTTTTTAATAGAATATGAATTACTCTTAGTAAATATAGCATCTTTTAAGGGTAGTATACTAAAGAAGTTAAAGTATACTTGTAAACATTGAATTTATATGCAAAACCTAGTATACAGAAGCATTTTAGGAAGGGTGTAGTAGATGTAGGTTGAAAAATTAGAGTCAAGAAAAAATGTTAGTCAGGGTTGATACAGGAGCATAACCAGTGGTTATTGAGAAATAGTTTTAGATTTCTTTTAAAAAGTGGGAGTAAGGTCTGAGATGTCAGGTCAGGCGGTAGCCGATTCCATACTTTTCCGACAGAGTTAGAAAACAAGGAGTCACCTGCTGAGTTTTTTTGATTTGGTAGTATTCATCAGCATTTTGTTTGAGGAGCATAGATTCTTGAGATTATTATAAGGTATAATGAGGCTAGAGAGTATAGGAGAGCTGCTGGGCTGATAAATGGTTTTATGGGTTATAGTTATAGTAAGTTGGTGGAATTGAATCTGATTAAGAGATTCTAACCAGCCTAGTTGTTTTAGATTCAGACAGTGATGAGTTCTGAAAGGAGAGCCTGTAGCAAATCTGGCAATATTATTATAGGATGCAGCTGGTTTGTTATGGTTATTTTTTTTACAGAGGTTGGTGTATATAGGAGAGGCATAGAGTAGGGTTGAGATTAAGTGAGTTCTGGCTATAGCAGTCCTACCTACTGGTGTAAGAAAGGGTTTGATTCTGAACAGGGATCCTACTTTTCTGTTAAGTAATTTTATTGTGGTATTTATGTGAGTATCAAAGTTGAGATTATTGTCAATTGTAATTCCTAACAGTTTAGTGGTTGGGTCAAGAGTACCATTATTGGATGAGAGAGTGAAATGTAGAGGGGTGGACTTTTGGGTTGGTGTGAAGAGTAATAGTTTAGTTTTTTGGGGGTTCAGTAGCAGGCAGCGGTTAGAGAACCAATGTTCTACCGTACTGAAAGCTTTTTGTGTAAGAGATTGAAGTTCTGCCTGGGAAGTGGCTGAACAGATTATCGTAGAGTCGTCTGCATATTGAATGCAGGTGGAAAGTGGAATGGCTAAATGGAGGTCGTTGATATAAATGGAAAACAAGAGAGGGCCTAATATGGAGCCCTGTGGAACACCTAGTGAGATAGGAAGGTGATTTTCAAGGTAAGATATGAACCAATTCATAAATAGAGGGTCAAGTGAAAGGGACTTCAGTATATGTAGAAGGATTTGGTGATTAACCATGTCAACAGCTTTAGATAAATCGACAAAGACTGCAGAGGAAAGAATACTTTTATTACAGTTTTCATTGATACAGTTTGTGAAGGAAAGCAGGGCAGTAGTAGTACTGTGGAAAGGTCCGAATCTGTGTTGACAGTTAGCCAGTAGGTTGTGATGGAGAAGGTGGTGAAGTAGTTGTTTGTGGATGCACCTTTCTATTATTTTTGCAAGTGGGGAGAGTAGAGCTATGGGACAAAAGTTGGAAAAGTTATTGGAGTTCCCACCTTTATGTAGTGGGATGATATGAGAAATTTTCCAGATAGATGGGATAGTACCTTCCTTTATGGTTCTATTTATCAGTAAGGAGATGGGATAAACTATAGCTTTAGCTCCTTTTTGCAGGAATTCAGCTGGGAGTTTGTCAGCTGAGGGGGTAGTTAGTTTTAGCTTTTGGAGAAGGGAGCAGATATAGGATGTGGGCACTGGTTCTAAATGAAATAACGGGGGTGGCTTGGTAGTGGGAGTTGGCAAATTGGAGGTATCGGGGGATAGATGGCTAGCCAGAGTTTGGATAGTATTAGTGAAGAAAGAATTGAAGGCATTAGCTGTTTGTGTTAGATTTTCAGGGTTAGAGCCTGGAGGGATGGGGGTAATAGTTTCACCTGGGTAAAGAAGTTTGTTAATACTAGTCCAAACTTTTTGTGGTTCCTTGAGGGAGAATTGTTGTAGTTGGAGACAATAGTTCTTTTTGTCTAGTAGGATGGCTTTTTTTGTATTATTTCTATGTTGTCTGTAGGTTTGGAGATCTATACGATTCTTAGTAGTATGCCATTTTGCCCAAGATTTGTTTCGGCAAAGGATTAGTTGCCTAGTATTGTTAGACAGCCATGGTGCAGGTTTAGCTTTATTTCTAGTAGAACGTATTGGGGAGTGATGGTCCAGGATTGTTAAGAATGTAGTATTAAAGTATTCAACTGCTTTATTTATAGGGAGGGATTTTAATGGTGACCAATTACATTGTTTAAGTTCTATTTGGAACAGCTCGGGTTTAAAATGCTTTTTTGGTGCGAACTGTTCTGAAAGTGTTAGGGAAAGTTGGGTTGGTTTTATGTCTGATTATATATATTAGCGAATGGTCACTTAGGTCATCTGGGAGAGTTCCTGTTGTGTAACTTTGGTGAGTACTATTAGTGAGTATCCAATCCAAGGTACTTTCTTTAATGTTAAGTCTATTAATTCTGGTGGGGGAGTTTATAGCTTGTGAGAAACCATAAAGGTTAATATGGTTAGTAGGGTTTGTACTGCTACATGAATTCCAATCTATATTAAAGTCTCCTAGGACTATGGTTTCTTGTGGGAGATTAGAAGAAAGCCAATTTAGGATGTATTCAAGTATGCAGATGTATTTCCTGGGGGAAGATATGCGCAGATATGTTTATGGCTTTGTGTGTGCTAAGCTAGAATTTCGAGATAATTATTTTGGCACTGTTGTCTAAAGATAGGTTAAGATTTACAGTGCTGAGTTGTATTTTTGCTTTAGAGAGAATTGCTACCCTCCTCCTTTTATGGATATGCGATCTAGTCGAATGATACTATATCCTGGAGGGTTGATTTCATTGTCTTTTATTGAGGGTTTTAGCCATGTTTCTGATAAGCAAAGGATGTCAAATTCGTAGACATCTAGAAGGGCATGAACTTGAGCGATTTTATTGCACATACTGTGTACATTAAGATGAGCAATAGAGAGCGAATTAGATGGTTTGATAGGAGGTAGGGTGCTAGTTTTGTATTGGTTACAGTTTGCAGTGGATGGGATGGAGTTTGGGCCAGGGTTAGGATGAATGTCCCTGTCTATTAAGGAGTTGAGAAATATAAACTGCTTGGGTTGGAGAGGCTTACAATAGTAATCAAATGTTTTTTTTAGTTTTTAGGTCACTATATTTGATGTGTACTTGTCTGTAATATTTAGCTAGTAGGTACCTGGGTTTGCAAATGAAATTTAGGAAGTTTGGAGATATGGTTAGTGTTGGCATTAAAGTGTGTTTGGAAGGGATGAAGAGGGTATAGTAAAGAGGTTGTTCATAGGATGTTAAGAGATAGGTTGTGGTTAGAGCAGGAATGAGTGAGACCAGTATTAATAGTTGTAATTGGTATGGCATGGTTGAGTTGGACTTAATATTGATAGTGAGGTATGAGTTTAAAGTTGAGGTAGGTTTTATAGGTATGTTAGGAGGCGTGCCAGTAGGTGGTATTCATTACTAAGGTGGATGAGAGGTAAGGTATCAGTAGGTATGTTGTGAGAAATTAAGGCTGGGTGTGGTAATGATGTGTTTTGTGTGATTGGAGTAGGTGTAATGGGGGTGTGTCTTAAAGAGGAATAAATCTAGGACCACTAGGGGTGGTGGGAATTGGGGGCAGGGTAGGGGAGCAGAGTAAGCCCGAAGGGCGAACGGATCGAGTAGAGACAAGAGAGTGGACTTTCAAGGAAGACAATCTGTTAAGTGGGTGAATTCTGCAGGTAAGTCTGAAAGTGAGAGAGTGTAGAAGTAAGTTGTGAGGAAAGTAAGGATTTCAATGGAGTAGAATGTGGTTAAAGGAACCCTAGGACAAGGGTGAGAAGGTAAAAGAGTGAGTCAGTAAAAAGAAGATACAAATAGCTCCAGCTGCTTCCCCAGGGAAGCAGTCTGGCAAGCCTTCAGGTACAGAAAAGGCCTCCCAAAAAAGTGTCAAAGATCTTAGATTTCCTTGCTGGCAGCCACTCTGAAAATTGCTGTGACTTCTGTGGCACTTCCCACAAGTTTTGAAATTATCTTGCTGAGGAAACTGGAAGCAAAGCTGGCACCAGTTGCAGTCCATTTTAATACAGCTGTGTAAAAGCCTAAAACTTTATGCCAATCCTGGGAAGCATGTGGGCTTCTCATGATTTTCAAGATTTGCCAAACAGCAAAAACCTATTGAAAAGTGCATTTGTGAACTGAGCATTGGTGTTTTTTTGGAAAATCAAGAGGCACAGCAAAGTCGGTCTACAAAGGTAAGGCCAGCACCTGCCATCCAAGCAGATCCATTAGCAATGATGTGCCCGACAATGCTGGACTGACTGATGACACAGGCTGATGTCACCAGCTTTGAATGAAGTTTCTTTTTAGCATCTGGTAGTGCAGTGCCCTGACAACGTTAAAGGGCATGAGAACCCACTTCTCCAATCTACCCAAGGACTGTGACTCTTTACTAGAAAGGTGCAGCTGCTAAAACCTGAGGCTCATGCACCCTCTACAAGGCAGCAATAACAATCACAATGAGATGACCAGAAGAACCTGCGACCACATGGGACTATCTTTTGCAGGGCATAACATTTTGTCAGGCCTTTTAGGGGCCACAGCCACCAGGTCCAAGTGTTATCCAACATTTTCTAATACTAGCTTAATCTTGCATGAAGCTTGAAAGTGGAAGGCCTCCAATAGGATATATTCAATATCAGAGGAGTTACCTTGTGGTCAAGCCTGTCCTAGTACTTTCCATATTTGGGGTCATTATTGGACAATTTAGAATCGACAGCTTCTGCTTTTTTATCTCTGTCAAAGTTAGGGAACTCTACCCGAGAGTCCACATAATTTTTGCCCACAACCTTCTTGCTGTGGACTGGGTGGAGACAACCCAGGAATAAGACTGTGGACCTCACATGTGAAACTCATTCTTCAGACATCTTCTGACCCTTATGTCTAGGGAAGAAAGGGATGGCAAGGCTGGTCCAAGAACAAGAGAGTCAGTAAGGCTTTTGAATGGATCGCCTAGGGTGTAGCTAAATGGTATCAAGAGCTGCAGTGACTTGGCCAGGATACGAAACTTGTCCAAGACAGGAGACAGCACTGACCCAAAGTTTGTGGCAACATTAATATGGTAGCCAAAATGTTCAACTTTAAGGCCTAAGGCCACCTCACTGATGACTAAAGCTGAGCTCACTACACAGCCAATACCTCCATTGAGATCCAAGTCCCTGCTTTTGAGCACTGAAAAACTGAACACATAGATGGAACAGTCTACTCCAGGCCTGAAGGGATTGAGTTTATCCCTGAAGGGGCAACCCTTAGCTCAGAGAGGGATACACATGAGGAGATAAGGGCTCAAGCTGGAGATGCTGATGGCAGGGTCAACAATAGAGCTGATGGTAATGCAGTGGACTCCTAAATGATCATCAATACTGATGCTCAGGTCAAAGGTTTGACAGATGGCCTCAAAAGGGATCATGGCTTGAAGACAGCCTTGACAGAATTGATCAAATCAAATTTTAAAAATTCCAGCAACAATAGTGCTCATCAGCCCCAAGTAATAGAATGGGTAAAATCTGACATCACGTGTGTTAGACTTGGAAAAAGGCCTACCACATCTTTTTATCACGCACAAAGGAAAATGGAGAATCCACCAGAGGAGAAAGAGTGAGGCTGAAAGAGTCCTGAGCTTTGGTGTGGGAATGATCGAACCTGCATCCACCAAAAGGGTTAGCTGTGAAGGGAAAAAAATGTGTGCGTGTGTGGGGGTTACAGGATTTTGAACTGCTTTGGTTTAACAATATTAGAAGCATTAGAATTCAGCATTAAATCCTGGTCACCATGCACTTGATTTGTCTGCAATCACTTTTTTGCTACATCTTTCCTCAAAGCAGCTTTGTCAAGGAATGAGATTTGGAAATGGGGGAAGTGGGCCATTTGAGCTGTCCCAGAAGTAGCCCTGAGGTTTTCAAGCTCCAGTCTATTGCACCATTCCTTAAGATCTGATGGTTTCAAAGCTGCACAAATGTTGCATTTTTTATGAAAATGCCCCTCAACAAAGCACTTTAAGCAGTTGCATTTGTCTCACCATAATATCGTAACCATGAAAAACACTTTTTGATAGTAAATTTTCTCCATGATCAGAAATAGTAAGCAGGTGCATACTTTGAACTGACATATGCTCAGCCAGCATAACTTTCACCTTCACTTCTAGGGTTTAGACCAAGAGTTTTAAGCTCGGTCAGCAAAACTTTCTCAGTTTTACAACAAGAAGCTTTAAATATTAGGTAAATAACTCAAGACTGGTTAGTAAAGACAAAGATATAATATATCTTTTAACTACTCAGAATAAAAAGGTGCTGGGGGATTTGCTGCTCTCTCACAGGAAAATACATTAAGTGTACCAGGAAAGTGATTAGAAAATCTAAAACAGAAGTAAAAAATAAAATATCTGAATTGAATCCTGATAAAATGGGAAAAATATACTATAGACAGAAAAAGAAGCTTAAAGGTTATTTTCCAGTAAACAACCACAACTCCACAACTGAACAGATCTGAGATCAGGGCCTCAAGCCAAGGAATCATGGATAAGGGGATGGGGCAACAGTGGCCTGAGAAAGTTTTTCTGGTTGACCAACCTTGCGCCTTGGGTGGCACAGTGGTGCAGTGGTTAATGTTGTTGCCTCATGGCAAGAGGTTCTCCGGTTTGATTCTTGACTGGGGTGCCTTCTGTGTAGAGTCTGCATGTCCTCCCTGTGGGTTTCCTCTGGGTACTCCAGTTTCCTCCCACATTCCAAAGACATGCATCTGGAGCATTTCTCCCTGTGCCTCCACTGAAAATAGGCCCTGTCCTAGTCAGACTTTCCCAGTCAAAAAATGTTAGTCTAAACCCTAGAAGTGAGCAACACCATACATCAAATCAAGGTATACATACAAGACACAACTGTATAAAAATTTACATCCCCAAACAGATACATTTGTAACACTATCAATATCAAATCTTTTATTCTTCAAAAACATTATGCATGCATATATTTTAGGTGCATTCTGATCCACAGTGTGGCTAAACAAACAATTTTATAAAAAACAATAACTTGCGCTCCAAAGACTTTCTTCTGTGGTGAAAAAAAATGGTCATATCAGAATAGGAATCAAGAGAACATACTTATTTTTAAAAATGTTTTTCATGAAATTAAAGCTCTGACATCGAGTCAGTCACAGTTTCTAATAGCTGGGGAACTCTGAATGTGTAGTGATTTAGCAAGTAGCTAACTACATGGTTTTGAAGGCCAAGTTATATTAAAAACAGTAAACATTTACTGTGCTTAATAAATGTGGATACACTAAAACCCTTTTTACAACTTCCATATTTGAAAAATCCTAAATTCTCAGCTTTACAATAAGAAGTTTTAAATATTAGGTAAACATCCGAGCTTATTTTTTTTAAGCAAGAAACATTAAATTATTACTTAAAACATAGACAATCATACATTTATATAAATAAAAAAAACATACTGACATATTTTTAATTGCAAGCATATCTATACAGTCATTGCCAAAGAGTACATAGCTCATTCAATTCCTGCCATCTCTTAAACCTCATTCTTCCTCATCCAAAACATTATTCTACATGTATTGTTTCCATAATTAACATATTTTCTATGTAATTTGCTCCTAACCTTTTATAGAGATCTTGCTTTCAGTTGTTTTATCTCTTTTACTGTATTTACTACTTCTAGTACAGTTGGTTTAGACTATTTCCTGTTTCTAGTAACTGCTTTTTTGATAGCCACCAGAATAAAACTCAGCAAGGCCTTACTATGTCTAAGCGAATCCAATTCTGTATCACAGATCAAAAAATCATTTCCTTAGCTACATTAATCATCTATTTCTAATCGAGTAGTCTGCAGGGAAGTTTTAAAGTCTACCAACTCATTACACTCCCAAAAAATTTTCCCAATTACCTCTTTTTCTTTCCCATCGCACCTCCAACATTCTTTGGAGTCTGCTTGGGGTATAAAAATACCTATGGAAACACTTCCAAGCAAATATCCTAAATCTTCTAGACTTTTGTTGCATATCTGGGAGCCATACATACATCGTTCCATTGTTTCTTTGTGAATTGTGTATCCAAACTCTCTTCCCAATCCTTTCTAACCTTCTCTGATTAATTCTTATTCTCATCATGCATTATTTTGGTTCTACCTTACATAGTCGACAGTGCAGAACACCGACAACGCAATCATCGACACCACATAATCGACAGTGCATAAACACACCTCACATGCCCGACAACGAAATAACCGATGGTTCACAAACACGAAACCTCATACACTGCACACACCACAATAACAACAATCAACAAACAAAACACATCCCCTGTCCAAAAACCACACACACAACACAAGCACACCAAAATCCTTACAAACCCATACTAAACCTCACATACACAACTATCTACAACCCTAACCCAAACCCTAACCCTAAGGTCCGTCACTATCGCACACTCAGCTAACCCGCGCCCTAACCCTAACTCACTTAACCTGCCCCTAACCCAAAGACTTTCACTACCGCACACTTACCTAACCCGCGCCCTTACACTAACTCACTTAACCCGCCCCTAACCCAAAGACTTTCACTACCGCACACTTACCTAACCCGCGCCCTAACCCTAACTCACTTAACCCACCCCTATCCCCACAGACCGTCAATATCCACACTTACCTTACTCGCACCCTAACGTCCGTCACTACCGCATACTTACACAGCCTTTTCTCATGTCGGTATCCTCGGCGTCGGTGTTTTCATCCGTCGGTCTTCTGCATTTTCGATCTTCTGGCGATCGCGATTGCGTTGTCGATGTTCTCCACTGTCGACTATGTAAGGTAGAACCATTATTTTATATGCCCTACTAATTATCAACTTTTGTTTTAGATTGTACTAAAAGTTCTGCCAGTGTTGGGTGTTTGCCTAGGATGCCCCAATTTCTCTTTTCCTATCCTCTGATATCAATTCTTGATAGGGAAGTACATCTGTGGCCTGTAGTCCAAATGAATTCTTGGCTTCTTCCCATTCTGTTACCTTTCCCTCTCTAACTATTGGATCCCAAATACCTTGGTTTCATTGTCAGGTTTCGCCAGTAAATTCCAGCACCCTCTTACCTCTGTACCCCTGATTGTAGTCAACCCTTTTGACAGAATCTCCTTTCTCCATCCCCATGTTCGCTTAGTTCTTAGAATACTTTCTGCTACTTTGTGAACAGAACAGTTTATATGGCTATTGTTATTCTCCTTAAGGGTCTGTATCCAAAATCCCAAGTTTCTCTTTATTTCTTGAACACCCTCCCCCCGGTTCATCATCATCCCTTTCCACTTTGAATTATAGCTTTCTGCTTCGGCTATGTATAGGAGCCTTACCCGTATAGTTCTGAAATATCCATTTGAACCCAGTAATCCCAAATCAACTTGTTCTATTGGAAAGATCAACTTATCCCACTTGCCTCTCACCCTCTTCTCCTCACAAATATATTAAATGCTATCCACAACTTTTCCTCTGGTTGATAAAAATATGCCTGACCCAAAACTAACGGAACTAAACTGCTTGAAAATAGAGCTTCCAATTTCTCACTTTTTGTATTATCTTTTTAGTTTCTCCCCACATATCCTTAGCTGCCATAACAGAATCCTTTTTAATCCATACTCCTAAGTACTTCATTTTATCATGTCCCCATAAACATGGGTATTGCTGAACCAACCAATTCATGTGTGGGCACATAGTTTACAGTTATTACCTTTGTTTTATCTTCATTAATTTTGTATACCGAAAAGACTTGAAACTGTCTCGGAATGTGCCATACACTGAAATGACCTATTCAGGTTTTACCAGGTATAAAATATCATCTGCATATAAAGCCAACTTTTCTTTATTACCATACCATTTATATACTTGAATTTCTGATTCCCTTATTTTCTTTGCCAATGGTTCTACATATAACGCAAACAACAAAGGGGAAATAGGACACCCCTGCTTCGCTCTTCTGCTGAAACTGAACTTATAAGAAACTCCCCCTTTTAATTTCTGCTTCCGATCCCTCATATATCCTCTTAATCAACCTTACAATTTTATCAGAGAATGCAAATGCTTCCATTGCCTTACTCATAAAATCCCAGCTTACTCTGTCAAATTTTTTCTCTGCAGTAAGACTCACCAACAACAGTGGTATTTTCTTTCATTCTGCTTTTCTCTGACTCATTACTGTTCTATTAACAAAGATTGGTTACTGAGCAAGAGGAAAAAAGCTGCTAAAGTAAAACTGCAGTAGGTACATCTGTAATGTCTGTTTCACTGGGCATGGGAAATAAGAGTTCCACAGAAATTACAGTGGTCATTTTTACAGTTCACATTATTTTACTTTCAATATAACTTGTATAACAAATAAATATATATTTACAAATAGGTAGGAATTAGATACTACTGAAGATATCTCTGAATTTGCAGGAATGTTGTCGCAAACTGATCTAAATTTCAATTAGGCAGTGTGCAAGAAAGACAAGCATTTCACAATTAATAATGAAACCTCATTTTGCTTGAGAATGCTCTGCATATGACATTCACATTCTTGCCTGCGAGTAATCTGACATGTTGTATGGGTGGATTATAATGGGGGTGACTCGGGCAACTGCTACGGGCCCATGGCTACCTAACTACTGTACTGACACAGGCTGTCTTGTTACATTCAGCACTACTGACTAATTTCTGATATCTGATATGCTGAATGCAACAGCTGTTTACATGATAAGCACTTATTTTTGTACTGTTTAGTGTAATTATAGAGAAAAAACGCAGCAATGCAAGTATTCTTTTGTGCTGTACATGCAAAGACACAGTATTATTTTAAATTATTTTTTTCTCTTTTTTTTTTTAATTAGAATATTTGGAAGTACAGTCCCCTGATCCCAAAAGGGACTTGTAGGAATAGCGGCTGCCCGAAGGACATCCATTCAGGGCTCTTAATATTGTTAGTTGTGTGTGGTGTGTGTGTGTGTGTGTGTGTGTGTGTGTGTGTGTGTGTGTGTGTGTGTGTGTGTGTGTGTGTGCCTGCGGAGGCGCAGCTATCAACTGCCTCCAATTTTTCTCCCTCGTATTTGTGGTCTGCTCTTCATAAAATGTGTGGCTTGCAGGTGAAATATTCTGGAATGCAGTCACAGAATTCTGATAATGCATTCCTGAAAACAGTACTCGATGCATATTTCAGAAGTACTTTGTGTGATGCTGCTAGCTGGAATTTTATAAATAATTCTATGTCATTGTGAATATTGCTATGACTTGTACAGAACTGTATATTATGTGCTGAGCTTCAAGAATGTAACCACAGTGTACCCTACTGGAAAAGAACAGAAATGTATATAAACTCTATACCTGTGCAAATGTATGTTTTAATAGTAGAAGCTGGAACATATAGAGTTAAACTTGCAAAACTTCAAGAAAATAAGTTTGAAGCAAAATGTTTTATGACTGTGTTATCTCTCACTTTCAATGCAGCAAGCAGACACGATGTCTAGAGCTAGAAGTCTTTCTATGGTCTTGAAAGTAATTTTAATTACTAGGTTTAAAATGTAGTGTTTTATTGCTTCCCAGCAGTTGCACATCTGACAGATATGAACTTCTCACAGAGAGATGATAAAATTATGTTGGTATCTATTAGCCTGGGAACTGAAGGCAAGTGACAAAGTGATGTCCAAGTTGACCCAGCAGTAATGTTTGATAGTAATTTAAGAACTCTCTCAGAGAAAGACTGGGCATTTTACATCTCGTCATGGACCTAGAAACATCCATTCAGCACTTCTGCCTGTGTGTTGCTCTGTAAGCAAGTCTAGGGTACAATAAGTTCTCTTAGATATAGATAGGAATATAGTAAAGATTAGTTTAGATGTTTTCTGTATTCATTTGAGACGGTCTTGCAATGTTGTTTTAAAATGTTTCCTGTGATTCTGAACTCTGCATTTACTGTGTTGTTTGAGTATTGTCTTGTTCTTTTATTAATTATTATTAAATATATTTAAACCTATCTTTGTGGCTGGTTTGTTTAGAGATATTTAAGCTCTTAGCGTACTTGCATATGCATTTGTTGAAACTGTACAGGCCACTCCTAAATAGCCCTGGTCTTGGTCACACTTACCATTTGGATAATAGTAACATTACAAAGTAGGATTGGTCACCCTTTGTAAGGGCCTTTAGGTAGCTGATAAGTGGGCAGTGATAACTACCTTATAGTCTGTGCAGAAGGGGGAATAGCTAGTAAACCTGTGCCAGCCTTCCCCAGGTGTGCGTGCGTGTGTGTGTGTGTGTGTGTGTGTGTATGTGTATATAAATCAAATCTCAAAGTGTGTATGTGTCAGCTACTCGGGCAGGGACACGAAGCACTGGTTGGACAGAGGGTGCTAGAGGTCTTGGCTTGTCCCCTCAGCTGAGATCTTATCCCTATAGCTGTGCCAGTGGGGAGTCTTATTGGGGATCTGGAGAAGGAGGGAGAAACCAGCCTCAGACAGACTATGATCTCCGTGTGCTCTTAAGGGGATTTGTACTTTACTGTGTGTGTACTTGTCATCCTCCTATTGTGTACATCCCTCACTGTTGCCAGTGGTGAGGATTGAGGCTCCTTGATTACTGGGCCAGTGCAGGGGCATCGCACTTTGTATTAACTCATAGGAATTACTGCATAATGTGTAGTGCTAATAGTTTCTATTTGGATAACAGAGGTTTCATGGTAACAGATGATGCAGACAGCAGAACCCTCAGGACATGCAAATGCACACTCTATAGGAGGACGGAGTTTTCAGCAACACAGCAGTCATCTCTCCCTACTTCTGGACGTTCTTATTTCAAATAATCTTGCAAAGGAACAGGATTAAAAGATATAAAACTAACTTCAAAAAGCAGCTGTAAAGCAGCATATAACTGCCTGAAATGTGAAAAAGGCATTCTAGTTATTATAATCTGCATCAGAATTTCTGTTCTAGTTGCATTTTAATGATAATTAAATGCTTGACTTGTGTACCATTTCAGGGAACCCGCCAATCTTTTAAAGGTTTCAGGTTTATTGAATATTAAAAAAAAAAAAAAAAAAAAAAGGATTTTTGTTTCAAAATAATACAATACTGAGTATGTCTGTATTTGTTGCACTGTACAGACATCATATAAACACACCAAAAAGTTTTATTTTACTTTTTGCTATCAAGTTAATCACTAAAAAAAATATACATTCTGGTGGTTTATTTGTAGAATATCAAATTGCCCAAGAGGTTCTGAAGCTTACTATTGGCTGCTCTCAAGAAACAGAAAGTTTTTACCCAGCAGTTTAACACTGTAGTCCTAGTGTCTTATTTACCCCTCATCTTTCTATACTATAATCACCCTACATCCCCTTCTGTTCATTAAGAATAATATTTTGCTGGCCACTTTGTCAGAGTAGTTGTGGTTGACAGTTGAGCACCAGCTACATATTATACTTAGCCAAAATTATTTTCCTTCTTACTTCCTTTCTCCACGATTAATCTAACATATTAGGATGCACTGCATGCTCACTCAGGACCATCTGATAATTCTACATCACCACTGTCTTTTTATAATATGACAGTCTCACTCAGGCCAATCCAGCACACTTTTTGTGTCACGTGATCTCCTTGTTTCTTACGGATAACAGCCCTGCAGTAAATAAATCCCAGAAAGAGAAGAGAACTATCCTGTCAGAGGCCTCTATTTCCCGGATATCTCCTCCAGTGCTGAGATCTTTTCTCAAAGCCCATTCACCAGCCTCATTGTCAATACTACAACCTCTATGCCAAAGGATTGGTCTTTATCAGGAAACCACTGCTAAGCCATGCTTTTTGTTCTTGCATTACCAATGAGTCCCCAAGTTTAAATGGTCACTCATTCTGTAAATGTATGGGCTGGTTTTCCACAGTTAGTTAGTTAACATATCCGTACATCCACACTTAATGGTAACTATCTCAGTTCTGAGTGTAGCAACTTACCTGATTTGAAGAATTTTGTAATATATACTTCTTAGAGGAAACTTTGTACACAATTATGACCACTCTTGGATTTTACAGAATGACTTTTCATAGTATATGCTGCTGTAAATAAGAAATGTATTTAGCAGAATCTTAACAGCATGGGATGGGATATCAGAATACCTGGAAACACTACATTGTACAAAATGGATGGAGAATAAAATCAGAAGCTTTTCAGATACTAGTTGCAGTAATTTAATCAAGCATAAAGTACAGTTGTGTAAAATTTTACCAAAACAATAGAGGTCTTCCTCCTCACTGTTGCAGTATTCTTTAAAACATGGATCCCTTGCTAATGGTAGCCCAACGACTGGCCAGTATACCAAAGCCTTTAGGTTATAATGGCTATGCCGTACGTCACACACATGCTCCCCATGCATGTCATAGGGGATAAAGGTAACATCCAGACATGACATCCTCTGAAATGAAAAGCCCTCAGTAGGAATAACAGTCTAAGGATATTAGTAGGTAACAAGCACATCCAGAAGAAGAAAAGGATCAGAGGGAGGAGCAAACACTGAAGAGAAGGACATATACTGTGATGGTAAGATTTTACACAACTGTACTAATGTCATTCCGTAGCACTGCTGCAGTATTCTTTATAATAGGGAGAGTACAAAAGCTCAGGAAAAAATGTTGAGAGGGGGAGGAGGGGCCAACAGAGCCCTCAAGAATGCCATGAAGAATGGCTCTGGCAAAACCTGCTCTAGAAACCATACCAAACTTATAGTGCTTGGTAAAGTTATGCACAGAAGTCCAAGTAGACATCTCAAGAATAAAATTGGTATCCAAATCCTTGAAAAAAGGTAACAAAAGAAGCAAAAGCCCTGGTAGAACGAGCCTTAACAGAAGAAGGAAGGCTCTTCTCATGAAAGGAATAACAAAAGGAATGGATTGCTTGGAAACCGCCAAACCTAAAGACATAGGATGAAAGGAAAAAAAAGATGATCAAATTTACGAATGGCTTTAGTTTTATCCAAATAATATTGGGGTTGCCTATGCAAATCCATAGTGTAAAAGTAAAGAAAGAGCTGACATTTTCCCCTCAGAGAGTCAGGAAGATCTGAAATAACCTGACAGGCCTGCGAGAGAGGAGCTAAATTATATCTGATCATATAGGTCTAATAGTTTACAGCTCTAACGGCTAAAGTAGCAGAAGTATATACTTCCTTACTGAACCTCTACAAACTTCTACTGTCCTTGTCAGACGGAGGCAACTCTACAGAAGACAAAAGTTTTGATAGCTTGTCAGAGGCAACAGAAAACACAGAAGAATCAGCAGAGGGACACAAAAAGAAATTTGCAATTTTCAGGCACCTTATAAAACCTTTCAGTTTTTTTTAGGAGCAGCAGGCAGGGAATCAAGAGCCTGAGAAGCAGTAGAAAAAGCATCCAGCAAGGCAGCAAGAACAGGAGGGACAGCAGAGGGCCTAAGAGACTACATTTGCAGAAACTCATAGTACCTCCTCTGAACATGAGAAACCTGAGCACAATACCACTTAAAAAACTTAATCATATGGGAAATTCTGTCACCAAATTGATATCTCCTCAAAAGGAGATTCAAGACTAAGACTCCTCTTTTACAGAACAATAATCTAAAGGAGAAGGAATCTGAGAATAATAATTCAGGGATTCAGCATCAGAATCCTCATCTTTATCAGAGGAAACCTGCTCCCTAGGCCTCTTAAGAGGGGTAGTAGACCAAGGGGGGAACAGGAGCAGTAACCCTTTGAGGAGGACTCGGGGCCATAAGGGCATTAAACAGGTCTTGAGTGAAATTTCGCCACTCACTCAGATCTTTGGGAACAGGAGAAATATGCTTAGCTGATTGCTTCTTTTTTAATGGGATGTCAGCATTAATATCTTAAGAGGCTCAGACCCCTGATAACATTCTATCAATTGAAGGAACATCCCTAGGCTCTTTGCTAATCATCAGCCACAGTTCCCTCTGAACATCCAAAGTGGACATCTGCAGGACCTCCTTGGACGTGCGCAAAGCTGGACCCATGCCAACCTCTGAAGCAGTCGCAGCAGAGCAAACTGAATGAGAAACATAACTGTCCTCTGGGCTTTCACCAGCCTCAAGAGAGACATCCGGCGGAGGCGGTAGAGCAGAAGAAATCTACTGAATTCAGAAGAAACCAACTGGCTCGGGCCAGGAAAATCCTTCCATAGTGTCTTTAGTCAACAACTTAAGACCTTGGTTCTCTAAATAAATCACTAAGGAAGAGAGCTGACTACATAACATCTTGTGAACAAAAGCCTAGAAAATTGCACAAGACGTATGGTTGAGGGAAGCAAAATAAACACTGCTTGTGTGACTTATCTTTATGGGGAATTTATCTCCCATGCTGGCATTTCGCATTTCTGGATAACAGGAAACCAACAACCAAACCATAAAAGAGATGACAAAAAAAAAAAAACAGGGCACTTATCTGAAAGCAGCTTGGTAATCAGCAGACGAACGAGGATTCAAACTGACGATTGAAGATGGTGTTCAGACTAGCAACAAAAAGTTCTGAGGATGGTACATTTGGACTTCACCTTTAGGCCCTACGCTGTGCATGGGGACATATATGTGATGTACAGGGTACCCATTAAAACCTAAAGGCTTTGGTATAACTGGCCGGACATCAGCCTACCCTTGACAGGGAATCCCTATTGAAATGGAAGGACATCATGTACTACTGCATGCTACCTTCTGATGTACTGCTATTACCTAACGAAAACTGCACTATGCAATGACCAGAGATTTAAGCTTCCACTGCATTCATTATTTTGATATATGATTTTTTGGAAAATGACCAATGTTTGGGTCTGCCTTTCGATACAAGAACTTGAGAGACAAGTGGAGAGATGCAACTGGTTATACTATAGGTTTCTGACATTAGTGAGTGGAGAACATGTCACAGCCATTACTCACAAACTTATTTACTCATCTGATCTCAAGCAGATGGCTGAAGTATACAGTCATACAAGTGTCTGTAGCTGATGGTCGTGTGTGTGTGTGTGTGTGTGTGTGTGTGTGTGTGTGTGTGTGTGTGTGTGTGTGTGAATCTGAGCGTATAAGCATGAATGAATGCAATCAACTGTCTCTCACTTTTTTCTCTTACTTGTGGTCTGCTCCTCATAACATTTGTGACTTACTGGCAAACTGCTGTAGATTACAGTCACTAAATAATTACAAATGTGATTTTTCAGACTTATTGCATGATCCTAAAAATGTGTGTAGGGATGGCCTATGGTTTGAAAACAACCCAATGCACATTTTAATCCTTTATACACAAGTATGGAATTTTAAGATGAGAAGTTTATGGTATACAAAATATATTGCTGTTAAAATATAGTGAGTTTATTTGTACAGTGAATTTAGGAAAGCTATGGGTCATGCATGTAGGTTTTATATGAAAATTTAAATTCATAATAATAAATGTGACACAAACTTACAACATCAAATATGAAATAAGCTCAGATTACTGCATATGGAATTGCAGTGTAAAACTGCATTCTTCAGACCTATTTTTTTCCATTACACAATATTAAGGTAATAGGCACATACTCAAATACATTTTAGTGCAAGTATCATACACGAATGAAAGATGCCAGTTTTGAAATATGTGCAGTACAAATCTGCACATTTCAGAATGAAAACTGCTTCACAATTCCTGCCACTGCCCATTCAGTTTGGTGCACAAATAAACAACATTTCTGTGAACTGCATAACCTATGCACAGGGCAACACAGCTCGTAAGACAGTGTCTGTTTTCAATAAACTGTGCAAAACTAAACAGCAGGCATACACAGTTCAGATGATGAGAAAAAGGACCGCTCAAAGATATGTATGTACGTACATAGATACACGATCATACACACACACTTTGTTGACCGGGCTAGACCCACTAGGTCAGTGGCCTCTTTTCAAGGGAGACCCAAGGTGGTATTCATACTAACTAGGGGACATTTGGCAAGGACATCAGAGATTTCCCCCTACTCCTTCTGCAGCTCTTAGGTGGCATTGGACAGCTGCTAATAATGTACCAGGAATTCCAAAATGGAGGAGAGCGCAGCAGAGCTGGACACACAAAACTTACTGAAGGAAGGAAAAGGAGATGACATAACTTACATAATTGGAAAAAGAAGCCTGGAAAAACAAGTTCTGGTTAATGTTATAAACCAGAAAAATTCAAAGGAAGAGTGATGGAGTGACACGGTGGAGTGCGTTTTACAGAAAGAAAAAAATGAGAGACTGGAAACACAAGCAACAGCTGATGAAAAACAATGGAGATATCCCCAGCTGGTGGAGTAGTCAGCTTTCAGGATTTCCCTATGCAACACATTCTTTTGTTACAAGAAAGAAACGATGCAGATACAGCAAGCCAAGGAAGAATGGAAGAAGGAAATGAGAGGGACAAACACTTGCAGTTTTCATATGAGAGCTGTAAACTTTAGTGAAGTGATATTTGAAAGCTTTAATTTGCTGGAAAAATTATGACCAACAGTGAAAAAAGAAATACAGCAGCACCATGGGAAGACTATTTATAGGTTCATAGGTAGATACTAGGCCTGGGGCCTATACAAGCCCAGCCAAAAAGGTACCCTGGCTTTTGCCACCCAAGAAAATTATTTTCCTGTGCCACTGTCGAGCAGAGCCACAGAGGTGATCCCCGGGGTGAATTTCCTATTTCCCATCCAATCATCAAGATTTTTCTTGAAGAGTGCTAATGAGGAGCTTTGTTTGATATAGATAGGTAGTTTATTCCAGAGTATGGGAAGTCTCTGGGACAGGAATCTATCCCTCTGGCATGTGCTGTTTATTGTGGTGACAAGGTTTAGGTCCCTAGAGCGTGTAGCTCGGAGGGATTGGGATTTCTTAAAGTGGAGCATGTCCAACAGCTCTGGGTTTGACATAGCTTTGTATGTTAGGCAGAGATCACCGTCAAGTAGGCGATATGCGATGGAGTAAAGCTGGAGTTTTTTGAGACTGTCTGCATAGGGCATCTGTTTGAGGCCGGTATTTCTGCAGCCTTTCCAGTTGTTGTAGATGTCTTGTGAGGTACATACCAAAAGGGGCATTTCACTCTATAATGGGTCTAATGAGTGATCAGTAGAGGGGAACAATGACCTCTTTTTTTTTCTGGATGAGAAACATTTTGTGATGAGGTGTGCCACGTAGAAGGATTTCATGACTACTGTGGTGATGTGATTATCAAAGGAGAGACTACTGTCCACCTGTGTCCCAAGGTCTCTTATCACACTTTCGGTGTTAAGTATACTACCGCCTATGTTGTAGTTCATGGGTACAGAGTTTTTACCAAGGGGGATGACGATGCACTATTTGGCACTGAGCTTGAGGCCATGGCTTGGACACCAGGCATCTGTCTCAGTGAGGCCCTTTTGTAGGATGTCCACATCGTTAGGAGTTTCGATTATGGCTCCTAGTTTTCAGTCATCTGCGAATTTCGTTAGCCAAAGACCTTCTGTGTTAGCCTGTACTTCAGAGAAGTACATACCAAACAGGAGAGGACCCAGGACTGAACCCTGTGATACTCCACTTTACACTGGTCTGAAGTCAGATTTGGAGTCTGCTACTTTCACAGTGTGGGTTCTGTCAGTGAGGACACAGGACTGAACCCTGTGATACTCCACTTTACACTGGTCTGAAGTCGGATTTGGAGTCTGCTACTTTCACAGTGTGGGTTCAGTCAGTGAGCCAGTTGACAACCCATCATCTGACATAGGGATTTATATCTAGTTTAGTGAGTTTATCTATAATTCCAGAGTGGGGGATGGTATCGAAAGCCTTGGCAAGATCTAGATAGGCTGTGTGAACCACCTTACCCTTGTCTATGGCTTTGGTGACTGCTTCAAAGAAGTCTATCAGGATTAGGAGACATGATCTGCCTTTTACAAACCTGAACTGGGTGAGATCCAGAATTTGGAGATTACTAATGTCTTTGTTTCTAAGTTCTATGATGATACGTTCCATGGCCTTGCAGACCAGGCTCGTCAGGCTAATGGGGCGGTAGTTCCTGGGGTCCGTGGTGGCTCCCCCCTTGTGGAGTGGGATAACCGTTGCTGTGTGCCATTCAGCAGGCACAAAGCCTGAGGTAAGGCTATGATTGAACATGGTACTTAGGTGGGGTGCCAGTTCGCTCTGTAGTTCATGTAGAACGCAGCCTAGGATGTTGTCTGGTCCCATGGATGCTATATTCTTGGCTTTGGAGAGTGTGGTTTTTACCTGTGCAGCCATGATTACAGGAACTTTGCATTCTTCCAGTATAGAGATGGGCTCTTTAGGGGATGAGGGGGGGTACAGTTACCACTGAACCTATCTGCCAGGATGTTGGCAATATCAGTTGGGTCTGTATATTTAGTGCCATTGTGCTGCGACTCAGAGCAGATCTGAGTGTTGCCATTGAGATTCTTGACATAGCTATAGAATGCTTTGTGGTTGTCTTTAGAATCAGTGGCGATTTTGTTTTCGTAACTAGCTTTGGAGGATTTTATCAGGGATCGCAGCTTCTTACTGAGGCTGACCAGGGAGCTCCTCCACTCATGGGATTTTACTCTCTTTTGCAAGAGTTTCTTCCTTCTGTTGTACAGTTTGTTTATGGCAGGGGACCACCAGATTGGCTTCCTTTTTTGGAGGATAGCGTCTTGGTTCTGTTTGGGATAGCACGATCCATGCACTCATGTAAGTGCTTATAAAGTGCAATTGTGTAGGATTCAGTAGTCGTAACTGTATTGTCCATCTGCATGGGTGTCATAACGTTCACCACTTCTGTCTTAAGAAGCATGAAGTTGGCTTTGGAGAATTTTTTTATCATGGTTTCCTTAATGGGGGGGTGGAGGCAGGATGTGGATATCTAGGGTAATTAGCTTATGGTCGGATCGGACCAATGAGGCGTTGACTTCAGGTGTAGAACACCGGTCACTCATATTGGTAATGACTAGATCTAGGATATTGTTGTCCCTGGTGGGGGTGTGGATAAGTTGATCCAGGGCATTGGAGTTTATGAATTCCAGGAAGCGTTGAGGGAAGGAGTTGGTACACGAGTTGTTTTCCCAATTAATGGTGGGGTAGTTGAAATCGCCCATTATTAGGGTGTTCGACTGAACCCTAATATTTTCCAGTACATCAAGAAAAGAGGAGTGGAAATCCTGGGGCATGGTGGGTGATCTGTAGCAAGCTACAATTTGGATTGTAGTTTTGCCCAGAGTTAGTTGCACTTGGATAACCTCGGCTGCATTATGCTGAGCAACTGGCCTGGAGGTGTGGATATCCTTAATGAATATGGACACACCTCTGCCTTTGGTGTTCCGGAACACGTTACATGGCCGAAAAGTGTGGTATGAGTTATAGCCTGGTAGTACAGGGGTGCTCTCTGGAGCTTTGAACCAGGTCTCAGTCACTGCACAAATATCGATGTTCTCCATTTTAAGGAGTGCCTCGAGTGAGTGCATTTTGAGATTGAGACTTCTAGCACTGAGTAGCATCACCCTCAGTTTTTGCTTGCCTGTTCCTGTTACGGTGGTGAATTTGTCATTTGAACCTTGCCTAAAAAAGGCACTATAGGGGTGGCAAGAACCTTAGCCAGTATCCAAAATCCCAGGGGTGACAGCTGCAGGCCATCTATAGCAAAGCATCGTGGTCTGTCAACCATGTCATCCCAGGCAGACAGATACTGGATCCCTTTAGAATGGCACCAGAAACTTAGCCAATTGTTGAAGTCAATCATTTTGTCCTTGTACTGCGGCATCATTCTGGGTGATGGCAGAATGCTACTCAGGGCTAGGGTCATACCTGCCTGGGCTACAAGATCGGAGAGCTCTTCCATGGCTCTTTTCATGTAGTCCAAGGAGGTACGTCTCAGGTCGTTCACACCAACATGGACAATGACAGAGTCATATTTGTACTTGTTGTGGAGTGACCAGAGTGTGTGGGTTATGTGGCGGATCCTGGCACCTGACAGGCAGCTGACAGTAACCTTCTCCTTGTTTAGCCTGGTGAGTGGGACATCAATGTGCCTGACTATAGAGTCGCCCATGACTAGTGTGTTGGGTATGTTGTTTTGCCTTATTGGCTGCGGTTGAGTGGCACATTGAGTCTGCGGGCTATGTGTCATTTGGGTTGTGTTGGGGGGTGGAGGTTGCTTGCATTTCTGCTTTGAAGGTCTCTGTTGCCTGAGCAGATTATTATTGAGAGCCTCCGCAAATGTTTTTGTGTTTCTATGTGTAGATTTTGGTGGTGTAGATTTAGTGAGACTATGTGATGAGTGTGGTGTGGTGCAAGTGTTTACCTTCTCCTCTTGAATGTCAAGTTCAGTCTTGATTGGAGACACCTTTACCTCCGGTTTGGCTAGATAAGTGCATCTTTTACAGGTTGCAGTGTTGGGTGGTAGGAGGAGAGGGTTGTCTGTGTACATGAGGCAATTTATACATTGCCCCAAGATGCCCAGATTCATCAGATAGACAGGAGAGAATACTGGGAGCTGACCCTTGGACATGCCTGAATAAAAAAAATATTTTCCTCTAGATAAGTGAGGAAAGTGAGTACCAAAACTGTTTTCCTCTAGGTAATGAGGAAGGTTGAGTGCTGTAGTAATTAGTAGGTTATTTAGTGCTTACAAGTTCTGAACAAGTGCTGATCACGAATAAGAAAATTCAAGTGCTAAAATTAAGAATCTGTATCTGGACTAAACTAGTTACAGGAAAGGGGGGAAACAAGTGCAAATGTGGGCTTTTAAATCAGAAAGTTGAGAGAGATGGAAAAACTGCCCAAACGGTCAATAACTACAATTTCTGGACCAGAACCACTTCTTATGTGGTAGATAGGTTACCTAGTGCTTACCACTCCCACTGATAAACTAGAAGGCTTCCCTCCAACACAGAAAGCTTGTGGGGGGGGGGGGGCTCAGAAGCTTACATACAGTCCTGGATACAGCAAATCTGAATCTGGACTACACTCACTGGTTACAGGAAAGGTATATATATATATATATATATATATATATATACATATATATATATATATACATACATATATATATATATATATACATACATATATATATATATATATATATATATACATATATATATATATATATATATATATATATATATATATATATATATATATATATATATATATATACACATACAGAAAAGTAGCCAAAACAGCAGTCAAAACAATTCAAATGCATTGCAAGCTAGCACACGAGTATGTAGCAATGTTAGACCAAACAGTTTAAAAAATGCAATTAAAATTAAAAATGACTAAAAACAATGCAGAAGGAGTCTATTAGGTAGAATGAGGTAAAGAGATGGGACTGGGGGGGGGGTGTCTCAGATCAAATCTACAGTGGGGGGCGGCAACTGCAAAAACCTCCAAATTTAATCAACAACACATGAATAGGGAGGGTGGGTATGGGAAAACCAACACCTTCAGCAGAGATCTGAAAAACTATACAGTGAAGCATGCACACCTCTGAAGTCAGCCATTCACTTCAGAATTTGGGATTACAGCTGACAAAAGAAAATAAATATGCAATTTAGGACTTCAGATGAGGATAAGCATGACAAACTGTTTTTTCTTTCACTATGTAGTAAAGTTCATGAAGTTAAAAAAAATATGTGATGAAAGAAATGTACAGACTGGGGGTGGTAACAATGGATACTAAGGGTGGAAAAAAATTAGCACATGTCAAATGCAATGTCTGAGTGGTAAGAAAGGATTTGTTAGGTGCTGGGGCCAACCAAAAGCAAGTTATTTCTGTGGAATGGAAATCATTTAGTACAAAACAACAAATGAAGGTATGACCAACAAGAGCAGAGTGGACATAATACGAAAAAGGCTTGCAACTGTTTGCTTTAAGTGTAAAGTATTTGGCCACTTCTGGTTTGACTGTCCCACACTAGAAAAGGAAAGAGTAAATGAAAAGGAAAGCTCAGAAGAAAGACAAGCAGTAGAACATATTACTACAGAAGATTATGAAAGAAAAGTGGTACGACGGTATGGGATGCTGAAGAAAAGTTGAACAATGAAGTGGTAGCTAGAGAAGAAATAACAGTACAAAGTGAGGTTATTAACATACAGTAACAGACGACATTTGCAATTTTTGAAAATGAAGAGGAAGAAGGGGAGAAATGGATTGAACAAGAACATATTAAAAAATAAACTGGTAGGAGACTAAGGTAAAGGGGAAGGAAAATAATAACAGGGAGTAAAACACTTACAAAGAAAAGGAATATGTAGGAATGTTGGCGTTAGCTGTGAGCAGCAATAACAACTATGCAAGAGGTTTTGTGGGGGTGCAATGTTGTAAAAATGTTGCTGGCTAGATACCAGATGAAACAATGAGGAAAAAATGAAAAAGAATACAGACAGTATTTGGGGGCAAACTGGTCTGTATGAAATGTGACCTGCTCTGGAACAACAGTACTACCAGGAAGGGCTGCGATACAGGATATGGGAATGAAAATGAGATATAAATGTACAAGATTAACAGTGATTTATGCACCTACTAATGTAATGGAGAGAAAACAGTCTGAGAAAGCAAAAAAATGTGTTAGTTAAATCTCCTATCACTGTTGACATATTTCCTAATGTGAGGAAAGAAAAGGGAAAAATAGTACAGGATATTAATGTAGTTAATAAAATACAGTAAATTAAATATTGGAAAAGACAGAATGGGCACATAAAGGGGAATTTTAAGATTGAAACTGGTTATATGGTTTATTATAAAGACATGAAAAAAATAACAGGGGAAGTACAGATGGCACAGTTTTCAGATCACAGGGCAGTATGGGCTAGAATAGTGGAAAACAGTGAAATAATGAAGAATGGAAAGGGATAAAGAGATTACCTACAGAGTTTAAAAAAGGAGAAAATGAATAGAGCAATAAATATTATGGCAAGATCGTACAATGAGACCTTTTTATATAAACTGGACAAAGTGGTGGGTAGTATATACGCAGAAGTAAACAAAAATATTCAGAAGTGGAAAGAAGAATAAAAAGAAATAAGATGAATTATAAAGACATTTTACAAAATGAGTGAGGAAAGAAGTAACTGCAAAATGAGGGAAACAGAAAAAGATATGTATGTTAAGAACAGAGAAAAAGTAAAAAGCTGTTCCATAGGCAATCATTTTCTGAAAGGAAAGAAAGGGAACATTTCCCCTCATTTAAGAAAATAAGCAAAAATGAGAGAAGGAAGGATGGATGTAATCTTAGATGGAAAATGAGACATAAAACAAGCAAGAAGATATTATGGAGAATTTCATACAGAAAATGTATAAAAGGGGCAAATGGATGAGCAAGAAAAATGGGAAGTGAAAAAATATCTGAAAAGGTAAGAAATTAAAAAAGTGATATAATATAGAATAAATAGATAAGATGAAAAAGAAGGTAAGAAAGAATCAGAACTATGATGAGATGGTGTAAAGTATTATATGAAATTAATAAAGATAAAATGTATGTTTTTAATATATTAAATAAATGCATGAAGGAATGCATAACAAAAGAAGAAATATATGGTAGACTGATGTATATGGAAAAAGGATGAAAGGAAATAAAACATTGGAGGCCTAGTAACACTGCAGAATGCAGACTAAAACATTTATAAAAACAATATAAAATGAATGGAAAAAGTAGTGTATACAGGGTTCTATATGACGAAAGATCAGAACAGCGAATGTATGTACAATCAACACAATTACGTTGACGTACATACGGAGCGAAACACCTTAAAAGCGAAAAGCGGAATGCCGAATGTATTTCATCATAATGCGCCACAAAGGTAAGTAAAATCTAAACTAAAATATTACATTAATTAGCTTTTGCAGGGGGGCAAGCCCCCCTGCACCCCCCACATCCCCCTACTTAAATATACCAACTCCGATACCGCACTACAGTGGGGAAAAGGATATATTTCATTATCCCCACCATCATGCTGCTAGCTATGAAACACGTTCGGCGTTCCGGTTTTCGCTGTTTAGGTGTTTCGCTCCCTATGTACATCGACGTAAATTAACTGTTCTGATCTTTCAGTGTAGTCATACAGAAACGTATACAGGTAGTAGGAGAAGGGATCTATGGTACAAAAGAAAAAGAGGTGAAAGAAATGTTCGAGACAGTAGTAGTAGTGGGGATACTGAAAGAAAATAAAGTAGAAGGACTGATAGCATGTGATGTAGCTAAAGCCTTTGATAACATGAGCCATGAAGCAATGTGACAGATTTTAAAGGCATATGGCATAAGAGAAAAAATATTATTGTAATAAAGAAATGTTATGAAAATTCAGGGGTTCAAGTTATGATAACTGGATGGATGGAAAAAATTAAGTATTATGGGAAGAGTACAACAGGGATGCCCAATGAGTGTGTGCTTATTTTCATTAGAAATAAATATAGAAGTGCACACATGCAAGCATGAAATGGGGAGACAAGATAGGAGATAGAAGGAAATGTTGTATTACCACTATGCATGACATATGTGGATTTAGTTCCAATAAAAAAAACAGATAAGTGAGTATACAATAAGGACCAAAAAGCATTTTAAAAAGTTGGTTTGCAGTTAAACAAAATTAAGTGTAATGGATTTGGCAAGATAAAAAATACATGGAATGTATTTCACAACAAAAAAATAAAGAATTTGTGAGTGACATTTGGGGAGTGTGAACATGTAATAAAGTCATTAGCTTGGTGAAAAATATATTTATTATTTCAGAAAGTCGTATATGCTTAATACTTGTATTATGGAAAAAAATAGCATATTTAAGCAACATTTTATATATGTGTATATAATTAATATATATATATATATATTAATATATATATATATTAATATATATATATATTAATATATATATATATATATATTTATATATATATATATATATATATATTAATATATATATATATATATATATATATATATATGTATGGGTCACCTTCATTTCGTCGACAGTTAATTTTACTGACAACCAAGTCAGCAGGCCCAATTCACTGAAACTTCATTTCACAGATACTCATTTCATCAAAAATGATATATGGCCTACGCCCCAATGTAGAGCGACCCTGGAGTTAAAATATATAGTAAGGGGGGGGTGTGGGGGGCACAGCCCCGCCACACATCATAAACATTTTACAGTATACAGATGCATTCTTACAAGTGCAATGAATAACTATTACCAAAAAAATATATATAGAACCCCAGTATGTGGGGGCCTGTGCCCCCCACACTCCCCCCTTACTATATATTCTAACTCCAGGGTCACTCTACAGTGGGGAATAGGCCATATATCATTTTTGATTAAATGAGTGTCGGTGAAATGAAGTGTCAGTGAAATAAAGTTTCAGTGAATTGGGCCTGCTGAGTTGAGTGTCAGTGAAATGGACTGTCAATGAAATGAAGGTGATCCATATACATACATATAATATAATATAATATAATATATATATATATATATATATATATATATATATACACATATATATATACACATATATATACACACACACACACACACACACACACACACACACACACACACACACACACACTATAAAAAGTGTACACACCCCTGTTAAAATGCCAGGGTTTTTGAGACCACAATAAATCATTTCAAAACTTTTCCCACCTTTAATGTGACCTATAACCTGTACAATTCAATTGAAAAACAAACAAATCTGTTAGGAACAAAAGAGAAGGAGGCCCCAACACACACAAAAGCCAATGCTGTAGCACAATATGAACCAAAAAGACAAAACCAGCATGGCTACCACGACTACAAAATTAAAATAGAACAAGGATAAGTGCTTTTGAGTTCGCAAACGCTTAATCAAATCCACATGTTTCTTAAAACAAACATTCTCACATTTAAAACAGAGACCAACCAATCATGTTGCTCATGAATTAAAGAACCAATGAAATCATAGAAACATTATGTATGTAACTGCCACCTTCTCAAGGCGGGTTTTAGACAAACATTAGCATTGATGCATGGGAATTTTTGAGCCTGCAGTCTAAGTATCCATTTCAGCTCCAGGTTTTCCCAAATACACATTCAAATCAATACACCCCCCCCCCCCCCACCCAGGGTTCACCTTTACATATTGCAACACCCTAAAGGAGAACATATGTTGTGGATTCTCTTGTAAACAAACCAAATCGTACAGATGTAACCACCAGCCCAACGGAATGCTTTAAGACACAAACTTTATTCCTGTTCAACAACAAGGTTAAACCCTTTCATCCCTCAGTATAGGAACGTCCTCAGAACAATTTATCTTACATCAACCCAGCCCTTAAAAACAATTAAAATCAACTGTCAATTAATTAATTAACAATTAAAACTTATTAATAAAAAATATATATTATAATAATAATATATCAATTATAAAATCAACCTCATATTATATCATTAACCTAAAATATTACCCTAAAATATTCTTAAGTTTAAGCACACTAGTGATACTAACATTTTCATTAATGTATTTTGTTGCACTTAGCCGCAACTGCCATTTGCGTTCATACAAATCTAAATATACATCCAACACTCTACTCTGCATATCTTTTACTGTTTGCTATAATACTAGAAATCCAAAAGTGTGGTCATTGTGTGACTGTACATGCCTGCATAAAGGATTAGTGAACTTATTCTTCTTAATATCTATTAAATGTTCACATATTCTCTCTTTGAAACGCCTACATGTCTTTCCAATATAAAATACTGGGCATTTCTGACACTTTGCCATGTAAACCACATTTTTTACTTTGGCAATTAAAATGACCCCTAATAAATATATCCCACCATTCAAATTAAACTTATCCTTAGTTTCGAAAACATGGCAGCAATATGTACACATTCCACACTTAAATTTCCTGCTATTCTATTAGGGTTACCTTCATCTAACTTATTATACATTTCTAATATATTTTTGAATGACCTATCTCTTCTATACACAATTTTTGTATTATTTCCCACCTTTTTAGCCACATTTTGATCTAAATGTAATATCTCCCAATTTTTTCTAACAACCTGGGCCACACTACTAGAATCCTGATTAAATGTAGTGATGAAACTCAACCCTATATCTTCCTTTTCCTTCTCACTATGAAATATGTTAACTACAGGGCCATTGTTATTTAGAATAGGCTTGTATACCCCTTACATACGTTTTTTTACTACTATATCCTTAATTTAATTCAATAAATCCATGGGATAAGCTCCTTTTAACAAATAATCCTAGAATGAACTGTATTTCATCCATAAATTCTCCATCAAAACTGACCATTTTTGCAGCCCGTACCAACTGTCCTTTGACAATGGACTTTTTGATGGTATGGGTGCCAACTCTCAAAATCCAAATATGAATCTGAGAAAGTGGGTTTTCTGTACATACCAGATACCAACTTTTTGTTCCCATAATCAATTCTCAAATCTACATCCAAATAAGTAATGTTTTCGTGGCTATATACGTGGGGGAATTTAAAATATACCCACCGTCTCATTTATATATACCAAAAATTCCTTTAATTGATTTTCCATGCCTTTCCAAACCAAAAATATATCATCCAAAAACCTTGTAAAATATGAAATGCAAGTTTTATATATACTTTCCAAAATAAACTCATGCTCCCAGAAAGACATGACATAATTAGCAAAAATGGGGGCACACGCTGCCCCCATGGCTACCCGTGTAACCTGTTTGTAGTACTGGTCTTCAAAGTACACAATTATTTTTAAGTACTACTTCCATTAGTGTAACCAATACATTAACTTGATCATACATATTAGTTTTCAATAATTGCACTTCTAGCCATAGCAAACCCACCTCGTGCGGTATCGTGGAAAACAGGTTACTTACATCTATAGTAACCAAAATTATGTCATGCCTAACCTCAGTTTGATTTAAATTCTCCAAAAACTGCCAAGAATCTTTACAGATATAAGGGAATGGAGTCAAAACCTTTTTCAAGTGAAAATCCAGATATTTGCTAATTAAACAAGTTTTTGCACACTTCCCATCCACTATTGGTAAAAAACTGAGATTTTTCTCTTGTATATGTTTTAATTCTCGGCTGGAGTGCGGGGAGTGCCTTCTGTGTGGAGTCTGCATGTCCTCCCCGCGGTTGGGTGGGCGTTAGAAAGACATGCATAAATGGGCATGCCTTCGTTGAAGATTGAACGTCGAGCTGGCACCTCGGCGTTTGTGAAAACCTACTGCCAATCAGCGGACTGGAGTTCCGCTGTGGTGACCCCTAACTGGGAAAAGCTGAAAGACAACAACATATGTTTTGCTAGGGCATTCTTAACATTGTGTGTCCTGACATCATAAACATGTCTCAAAATCCTACCTTTGAATTTTTGTACAGTTTTCCCTACAAAGAAGCAGGAACAGGCTCTGCGCACAGCCAAATATACCACATTTTGTGTCTGACAATCTGCATGGAACCTGGGCTTAAATGTAAAATCAAATCCTGGATGTTGGAACTGTTGTTCCTGGGTAATAACAGAGCAAGCTTTAGATCTATGACAGGGGAAACTGCCTAGTCTCTCACAGAAGTTCCCCTGGGACTGTGATCTCGAATCACATAAAGTACAGTTTTGTACCTACCATAAATGTAGATGTTCGAAGATCCACATTGCTGCAGTCCTTACACTTGGGTAGTCCGCTGTCCTCGGTCGGCCCGAATATCAAAGCATTAGGCTGACGTCGGTCAAGGCGCTTAAGACTGACATCAGGACGTCAGGGTACAAATGCGCATGACCGACGTCATATCCTCAGTCTTTTCTTGCCCCAGATGTCAGAAGACCCTAAACAGAAAGGTCAAAACCAAAAGACAGCAAAAAACAACCAACCACCCTTGCATTAATCATATGAACAATATATATACAATATGCACAATATTTACAACCCAAACCACACAACCGCCTCTAACAACAGAGGGGAAGGAGGGAGGGTAAATTGGACTGCAGCAATGTGGATCTTCGAACATCTACATTTATGGTAGGTACAAAACTGTACTATGTTCTTCATCTCGCATTGCTGCAGTCCTTACACTTGGGTAGAATCCCAAAGCAGAGGTAAAGGAGGATGGCAAAACTATAAAGTAGTAGGAGCTGCCAAAATGCCCTGTAAAATAGCAGTGGCAAACCCAGCCCTAGATTTAGAGTAAAGTGGAAGGTGGTAATGCTTAGAGAAAGTATGCACTGAACTCCAAGTAGCTGCCTCCAAAATATCTTTAGTTGCCACCCCCCTTAAAAAAGCTGTAGATGTGGCAGTAGCTCTAGTGGAATGAGGCCTAATCCCAGCTGGAATTTCCTTACCATGATGGGAATAACAGAAAGCAATACAAAACCCAATCCACTTAGAAATAATTTGTTTTGACACAGGCTTGCCCTGAGAACCCAAAGCAAAAGAAACAAACAACTGCTGAGACTGTCTGAACCCTTTAGTTCTGCTCAAATAATATCGCAACTGCCTGTGTATATCCAAGGTGTGCAAAATCTTTTCCCCTTTATTTTGGGGGTTTGCATAAAAAGTAGGCAAATGAATAGTTTGGTTTAAAGCCACACTAGAAACCACCTTAGGCATAAAGGAAGGATTAGTACGTAAAGATACCCTATCCTTATGGAAAATTAAGAAAGGCTCAACTGCCATAAGGGCCTGTAATTCAGAAACCCTTCTCGCAGAGGTAATGGCCAACAAAAAAGCAGTCTTCCATGATAAATATTTCAACTCAGCAGTAGCTGCAGGCTCAAAAGGTTGTAGAGTGAGTTTCTCCAACACAAAATTGAGATCCCAAGCAGGAGTAGGAGCTCGTGGGGGTCTTATATTCTTTGTCCCTCTAAGGAATTGCTTAAACAAAGGATGAGAAAACAAAGGTGGATCACAGTCATAGTGAGCAGAAATTGCTGCAGCATGAATCTTAATAGAAGAGAAGGACAACCCTTTGTCCAGTAACTCAGCAAGATATTGAAGAGCCACACTTAAATTAGGCTTAGCAACATCAAATTCCTTTGCTGCACTCCAAAATAAAAATCTCTTCCATTTATCTGCGTATACTTTCCTTGTACTAGGCCTTCTGGCCTCCAAAATAACATTCAAAACTTGCTGCGGAAGCTGAGACCCTCCAGGGTTTAAAACAGAATATGCCAGGCTGTTAGGTGAAGAGAGTGAAGTTTGACATTGAGTAAATGACTGTTCTCTTGAGACAGCAGGTGTGGAATCGAAGGCAAAGGCCATGGAGGCTCCAACCAGACTTCTCAGTAATGGGTACCAGTGCTGTCGAGGCCAATCTGGAGCTATTAGAATCATCTTTGGCTTGTCCTGTCTGACCTTTAGGAGTACCTTTGGGAGGAGAGGCAGAGGTGGAAAGGCATACACATGAAGATTGCTCCAATTGAAAGAAAGAGCATCCACTTTCCAAGCTGTGGGATGAAACCTTTTGTGCAAAACTTTGGCAGCTGGTGGTTTAGTGGAGAAGCGAACAGATCTATGTCTGGAGTTCCCCATGACACTGTCAATTTCTGAAATACATGAGGATCCAATTTCCACTCGTGGGGATCCATAATTAAATCTGCTCAACACGTCTGCTAAGGAGTTCTGTGCTCGGCAGAAACCTTGCCTGAAGATTGAGTTGTAAACTGAGAGCAGTCTCCCACAAAATCATTGCTTGCCTGCATAGAGGATAAGAATGTGTTCCCCCTTGCTTGTTGATGTACCACGACAGTTGTGTTGTCTGTTAGAACCAACACCTGCCCTGGAAGAAGTAAATCCTTGAAAGCTATTAATGCAAATTGGACTGCTAACATCTCCTTCAAGTTGATATGTAGATGTTGTAGTCTGGCAGGCCACGTGTCTTGTATCCACTTTCCATTTAGATGAGCTCCCCAAGCTTTGTCTGAGGCATCTGTCGTTAGAATCTGACTCGCCTCTGGCCGGGTCACAGAGAGTCCCTTGTTTAGGTGACATTCCTGAGCCCACCACATAAATTCCTTTTGAATGCAAGGTATTATCTGAATGACAGTGTCCATATCTTGGCAGTGCTGAGTCCATACATTTTTGAGATACCATTGTAGCTTCCTCATATGTAGTTTGGCATTGGGAAGCACCAGAATACAAGATGCCATGAACCCCAAGGCTTGAAGGACTGTCCTTGCAGTCAGCCTGGACAGATGAGACAATTGATGGAAGTAAAGTGAAAGATTCTTTTGTTTGTCCGGGGTCAAAAAGGCCATCTGGGATGCTGTATTCAGTCTCACACCCAGAAAGCACATGTCCTGAGAGGGTACTAGACTGGACTTTATTTCGTTCACAGAATACCCCAGGCATCTTAGCACTGCTATCACATATTGTAAATGATGAAGAAGCTCGTCCCTTCCTTTGGCCAGAATCAGGCAATCGTCCAAATAAGGATAAATATGTATTCCTTTTAGCCTGAAGAAAGCTATCACTGGAGCCAGAACCTTTGTGAACACTCTGGGCGCAGTAGATAAGCCAAAGGGCAATGCAGAGAACTGATAATGAGAAGTCCCAGCTCGAAAACGCAGATACTTCCTGCAACTTAGCCTGACAGGAACATGAAGGTAAGCTTCCTTGAGATCCAGAGTCACCATCCAGTGATCTTTGCCCAGCAGAGGTAAAAGCTGTTGTAACGTCAACATTTTGAACTTGGGAATGTCCAGATAAGTGTTGAGGATAGACAAATCCAAAATTGGTCTCCACGTGTTCCCCTTCTTTGGTACTAGGAACAGGCGTGAATAAAATCCCAGGCCTACTTCTGGCAGAGGGACCGGCTGTATGGCCCCTATTTGCAGCAGCAGAGAAATTTGTTTTTGAGCCTCTATTCTTTGCTGAGGAGGAACGTCTGGCATGCCCTTGAAAGGAGGCAATGTATGGAAATAAAACCTGTAACCTTGGTGTATAATATCCAATACCCATTTGTCCTGAGTAATCAAATTCCAATTTTCTTTGAAGAGTGCCAACCTTCCTCCCAAAGGTGCTGCCAGACAAGAAGGCTCTGGCAGCTGAAAAGGTAGGTCATTGGGCCTGTTTACGAAAGGACTGGCCCCTGCCCTCACCAAGACTGTGCAGGTGAACTCCCTGTTCTAGGTCTGAAAGAGCCCTGAGCTCTACCCCTACCACGTCTAGATCTTCCCTAGACTGTGAATCATAAGAAGGGTACGTCCACCCCTTAGCAGGCCAATTCCTACTAAACTTCGGTGGCTGAACTTGCAAAAAATCTTTAACAGTCTGCATAGACTTAGCCTTGTCCTCCATTTTCTTTAAAACTGCCTCCACAGGAGAACCAAACAATACATCAGACTGTAAAGGAGCATCTAAAATCCTTGTTTTAACATGGTCAGATAAATTCTGATCCCTCAGCCAGGCATGCCTGCGAAGAACTGACCCAGTGGCAGCCACCCTAGACGAGGCCTGTACAGCATCAAATCCACATTGCAAAGAATGCTTACCCACCTGTTCAGAAACATGTACCAAATCTTGCAATTCTTTACACTCAATGCCTTCCGCCAGAGCATCTACCTTAGACTTCAATTGAGAAAGAAGATAGTTTTGATATTTCAACATGTGAAACTGGCAATTCAAAGCCCTCATAGCTAAGGTGGAAGAAGTATAGACTTTCTTTCCCCATCTATCTAAAGCTCTGGCCTCTTTATCTGGAGGAACCGGATTTTTTACCACAGAGGCCTTGACACCCTTAGGTCCCTGTCTAACTGTTTCTGGGTCAGCCCTAGGACTCTTATACAGATATTTATGAGCTTCAGGCACCCTGTAATACCTATCCGGCTTAACAGGAGCAGGAGGCAAAGAATCAGGATTAAGTGAAGCCTCCGCAAACACATCTTCCACAACATCCAGAACAGGAGGAATAGCCAAAGGCCTATGCTGGGGTAAAAGCAAAAATTCCCTAAGCCTTTTCCTGGAATCAGAGAAGTCCTGACCTTCCCACTTAAAATGTTCCCTCATAGAATGAAGAGTCTCTGAAAAGAAAAATCCTCTGGAGGAGAAGCAGAAGGAGTAGAATCATCCACATCAGAATCAGAATAAGGAGAATACTCCTGCAAGTCTTCAGCCGAAGACTCTGAAACATCCGAAACCTGCTCAAAACTCCCCAACTCTGGTTCCACCCTAGGCCTCTTATCAGGAGGGGGCAAAGAGCCTCTAATCAAAGTAATTAAATCTTCTGCCATTTTGAGCATGTGCTTCTTGGGCACAGATCCTGAAGAACTAGGAGTGACACCAACAGAAGCTAAACCTGGCCTGCCTCTGGGAGAAGCCTTGGAAACAGAAGGAGAGGGCCTAACCACCCTAGGAAGGGAGGGGAGTACAGTAACCTGAGAAGCCCCTTCAGCCTGACCTGCCTCCTGAGAGGCCACATCCTGCAAAATCAAAGTCTCTCCCTGGGACTCCAGAGAAGCCTCCGGTGGAACCACCGGTTCCACCGACGCCTCCAAAGAACCGGCGTCCGGTACGGACGACTCTTCTTGCCTGGGTTTAGCTGCTTTGTCTTTGCGCTTCTTCGAAGAAGCGGGCGTCGGAGCATCCGACGGCATATTGTAATTGCACCGCTTCGAAGACCAACCTGGCACAATCTAACCTCCGGCAATAGTGCGCTTATTAAACCTAGCACAAAAGCGACACCCAACAACGTCGTGCTCAGGCCCCAAACAAGGAATACACAAAGTATGATAATCTCTATGCGGTATCTGCTTCCCACAAGAAATACAGTTATTCACTTTTTCTGACATCCGGTAAACCACTGAGGCAAGAAAAACTAAAATATTCTAACGGGTACTTAGCCAACTTTGACTCGGTCTGAAACTCCGAATTCGAAAAATTTCAGAACGCCGAACGGCACTTGCAACGCTGCTTCTGCATCGGACCATGCGGCAAAAAAGACTGAGGATATGACGTCGGTCATGCGCATTTGTACCCTGACGTCCTGATGTCAGTCTTAAGCGCCTTGACCGACGTCAGCCTAATGCTTTGATATTCGGGCCGACCGAGGACAGCGGACTACCCAAGTGTAAGGACTGCAGCAATGTGAGATGAAGAACATCTGCTTTAGGTTCTTGGAGTTTCTAAAACAAAAACCCTACCCACAATTTCAGCTGATCTGGCATCTGTGATTAGTAGACTCCAATTTTTTGTTATGATGTCACAGACCGAGTTTCTATCAGATATATTTAGTGAAGAATCTTAAGCCATTCTGCCTATTCATCCTTCTCACTTTCCCTCCCTCATATAAAGGGACCTGATCAGCTGAAAAAAATAAGGTCTGGCTGTTGTATTCTTATTACTTAAGACTTGTTGAGTCATCAAGTTTATATCCTTGTTGTACCCCCTGCCCTCAAAGTGGGCTCCCAGTTGCTCCACATTTGTAATACAGTCATCTTCCATCGTACAAAGTTTAGACACCCTTGTAGGTTGTCCCTTGATAACATTAGTGAAAACATATTTCGGGTGCATGCTTTCATACATCAGTAAGTTATTCTTCCAACAGGCTTTCCTAAAGATGGTGGTATCAATATTACCCATCTAGGTTTTGTGCAGCCTCACATCTAAAAAATCAATGCTGGAAGAAGAAGCAGTGTGTGTAAAAGTCAGAAAACTGGTAGTATTATTAATACAAATCAAGAATTGTTCTAAATCATTCTCATTGCCAGCCCATAGAATAAATACAGCATCTATAAAACGCCAATACAGCTTAATGTAACCTGAATATGTGACATTGTTCAAAATGAACTTCTCTTCCCAGTAATGCATCACCAAATTGCCATACGAATTACCACATGGAGTGCCCACGGCGACACCCCATTACTCTGAGTAGGCCTCCTGTTCAAACATAAAGGCATTATTCTCCAATATAATTTCTAGGAGTGTATAAATGAGCATAATCATATCACTTTTATAAATACCTTTGATGCTTAACAATTCTCTCAGTGGCTGTATGCCATAATCATTTGGGTATACTGGTGAATAAATTTTTAACATCAAGTGTTAAAAATAAGCCATCAGCAATTTCATTATTGTTGTTAATCAAGTGATGTTTTAAATCCATAAGGAAGTGATTGGTATCTTTTAAAACAGTATTCAAAGTACTTAAAACCATTTTCAACTTGTCTTCTACAAATATGGAGAGTGGCTTTGTGACCCATCCTGCCCCCGCCACTACAGATCTCAGCAGTGGATGCAGGGGGTCTTTGTGTACATTGGGCAACCCCTCTATTTCAAGTATCATTGGTTGCTCTACTAGAAAAATAATGATATAATTGTTCACCTATAATTCGTCTCATTAACAAATCATACAATAAATCTTGAACATGCTTATTTAACTTGTTAATGTCCACTCTGTTGATCCTCTTGTAAGTACTAACATCTTGTAGCAAAGCATGCATGGAATTACAATAATCCATATAGCCTAAAATCACTAATGCTCTCCCCTTATCTGCTGGCCTTATGACAATATCTTGATTTTTAATGTTCACAGGTTTAAAGATATACTCTTAACAACTGTGGCAATTTTATTATTATTGAACAATAACAATACAAGTACCATTTATGTCGACAAAACTGTGAACAAGTAACAGATATTGGGTAATTATTTTTTATTAATGCTAACAAACTCACTTCATACAGTCACTAATGTGGGCTCCTAGTCCTTCAAATATAAATATTCAGATAAGTGCAGAAAATACCAGACATTACGCAGTTTCAAAATTCTTCAGTGTGCTACTGCATCACAGTATTTGGTAAAGCAAAACATCAAGCACATTTCCCATATTTAAGAACAGCCTATAAAAGCATGATAAATCCTTGACAATCTGTGCCATTTCTCAGCTTTGTAAAATAGCTACTTAAGCAATCCTCACACAACTCTCAACACAAGACACACTTCTGACTCCACTCTCTACACCTAAGGCACACTCCACTCTCCATACAATCTAAAAACCATTAAGAAAATAACATTTCTTTCAGCCCTTTGCATGATGACAGAAACAGAAAGTAGTAATACCAGTCATGTGGACATGATGCTGCTGGATTTCTTTCTGGAGAAAAGATCAAAAGTGGTGTACTCATTTGTCAGAAAAGTCAGGAGATATTGACTGTTCAAGTGAACTAATACTTGTACTCATTTGTCAGAAAAGTCAGGAGATATTGACTGTTCAAGTGAACTAATACTAGCATTTACAGAAGGTTCATAATTGTGTTCTAGGCTAACAGCCCTGGGGCCTTTACAAGCCTAGCCCATAAAAAGTACAGTTGTGTACACTTACCATAAATTTAGATGTTAAAGTGTATTCACTGTTGCAGTCATCACTTGTGGGCTATCCCTGCTGGGTAGCGCTCGGTAGGCCCGAATACCAGAGTCAAGCTTTTCACCTACGCCAGCTGCTGTCGCCTGTGGACTGACGTCAGATCATCAGTGGTATAAAGGAGAGCAGCATGCACCATTACATCAGTTTTTCTTGCCCTAACCTGTAGGAGCTCCTTGAAGGAAATGAGCCCCTGGTGGACCAAGGCCACAGGATAGACAGTTAATCTCCAAAAAGCATAAGATTAAGGGGGGAGGTGGGAGGGAAATTAGGACTGCAACACCGATTACACTCAAACATCTACATTTATGGTAAGTGTACACAAATTACAGTTGTGTACACTCACCATAAATGTAGATGTTAGAGTGTATTCACTGTTGCAGTCATCACATTTGGGTTATCTGCTTGCAGTAGCCCTCAGTCGGCCTGATTAACAAAGTTTTGGGTCCTGTGTCGGTTGCTGTCCCTTCTTCCGTGGGCGTCATGGGTATAAAACATGCAGCCAATGCCATTACATCAGTTTTTCTTGTCCCAGATGTCAGGTGCCCTCCTAATGGGAAGCAATTAAATCTATAAATATACAAGGTTATACCTCCAACAAAAATGCAAATACACCAAAAAGCTTTTAAGCATAGTAAAGGAGAGTAGAGGTGTAACCAAAAGAAGTAAGGGGGCTGGAAGGAGGGTAACCAGGACTGCAACAGTGAATACACTCGAACATCTACATTTATGGTAAGTGTACACAACTGTACTATGTTCTTTGTGTTTCACTGTTGCAGTCATCACATCTGGGTAGATTCCCAAAGCTAAGGATGGGAGGAGGAATTTAGATAGCATTAGGACCAGCTCTAAGGCCCTGCAAGACTGCAGTGGCAAAGCCAGCTCTGGATTTAGAGAAAAATGGCAGATGGTAATGCTTGGTGAAAGTATGTACAGAACTCCAGGTAGCAGCTTCTAGGATGTCCCTGGTAGGGACGCCTCGGAGAAAGGCTGTAGAGGTAGATGCAGCCCTGGTTGAGTGGGGTCTGATCCCCTGTGGGATAGGTTTTCCATGGTGTTTGTAGCAGAAATAAATGCAATGGCCTATCCATTTGGAAATGGTTTTCTTTGAAACAGCCTTCCCCTCTGCCCCTGTAGCAAATGCCACCAGCAGTTGGTCAGATTTCCTTTGAGGTTTAGCCCTGTCCAAGTAGAATCTAAGTTGTTTGCGCACATCTAAGGAGTGCAGTATCCGTTCCCCTTTATTCTGTGGATTAGGAAAGAAGGTTGGCAAATTAATGGAGTGATTAAGGGCCACACTGGATACCACCTTGGGCATGAAGGAGGGATTGGTCCTGAGGGACACCCTGTCCACATGAAAGATGATGAAAGGCTCCACTGCCATGAGGGCCTGTAATTCAGATACTCTTCTTGCTGAAGTGATTGCTAAAAGGAAAGCTGTCTGTAGTAGCAGCTGGCTCGAAAGGAGGAAGAGTGAGTTTCTCCAAGACAAAGTTAAGGTCCCAGGCTGGAGTTGGAGGTCTCCTGGGTGGAGGTCTCCTGGGTGGGCGTAGATATTTGGCCCCTCTGAGGAACTGCTTGAGCAGTGGATGAGAGAAGAGGGGAGGTTCTGTGTTATAATGAGCTGAAATGGCTGAGGCGTGAATCTTGATGGAGGAGAAAGACAGGCCCTTGTGAAGCATCTCAGTTAAGTATTGTAAAATCTGAGGTAAATTGGGCACTGCTGTGCTCATCCCTTGAGGCTGGTTACAGGCACAGAATCTTTTCCATTTTTCAGCATAAGATTTTCTAGTACTAGGCCTCCTTGCCTCTAAAATGATATCCATCACTGGTTTACTGAGGGATGATAAAGGACACATTAGGTAAATTAGCCAGGCTGCTAGATTTAGCATTTGAAGCGGAGGGTGCAGAATCTGGTTCTCCTGCTGAGACAACAGGGTAGGAGTCTGAGGCAGGTGCCATGGGGCCAACAGTGACACACTGCACAAGAGGAGGTACCAGTGGTGGCGTGGACAGTCTGGTGCAATCAAAACCTTCCTTGATTTGGCTTGCTTGATCTTTAGTAGTACTTTGGAGAGCAGAGGCATAGGAGGAAAGGCATAAACTGGTTTTTCCAGCTGAAGGACAGAGCATCCACTTTCCAAGCTTGTTTGTGGGGGGTCCTTGTGCAAAATTTGTCCAACTGAAAGTTCTGGGGGGAGGCAAACAGGTCTATATCCGGGCTCCCCTATTTGCTTGTCAACATGTTGAAAATCCTTGGTTCCAGTTTCCACTCGTGTGGGTCCATAAGGTTTCTGCTTAGTTTGTCTGCCAGTGCATAGGTTTAGAGATTGGTACTAAGCTAACTGCCCTTGTGAGCCATTTTCAGCCAAGCCAGTTATCCCTTGCGAGACTCAAACCCTGCACCTTGTGTTTGTAAGGCAAACACCTTAACCATTAGGCCACCCTCCCTCCCAATGTATTTAGTTTTCCTGGCAGGAATTGAACTTGTAGATGCACTTGGTAGCTCAGGGCTGTGTTCCACAATGCCATGGCTAGTCTGCAGAGGGGGTAAGAATGCATACCCCCCTGCTTGTTTATGTACCACATAGCAGTGGTGTTGTCCGTCTTTACCATTAATTTTCCTGGAAGAATGTGGTCCTTAAAGGCTGTCTGAGCATTCTGTACAGCTAACATTTCTTTTTGATTGACATGCAGGTGCATTCTCCCTGAATGCTCTTCCCTGTCAGGTGAGCCCCCCCCCCCATGCATAGTCTGATGCATCTATTAGGGTTTGGGCGGCAGAGGGGTAGTGTGAATGGTAGTCCCTTGTTTTGGTGGCAGGCCTCTGCTCACCAAAGAAACTCTAGGCGTAGGCAAGGTATGATAGGAATCATTGTTTCTAGATCCGGAGAATGTTGACACCACAGACTTTTTAGATACCATTGTAGTTTCCTCATATGCAGTCTTGCATATGGAATTAGAAGAATGCAGGAGGCCATGAACCCCAAGGCTTGTAGTATTTGTCTTACAGATAGCAGGGTTTTTGTGGTTACTTGTATGAATTAGGTTGTCAAATGAATTTGTTTCTCTGGCGTGAGGAAAGCCATCTGGGAAGTTGTATTCAAGCTTGCTCCTAGGAATATAATTTGTTGACAGGGTACCGGGTGTGATTTCTTTTCGTTTATGGTGTACGCCAGAGAAGTTAGCATCCATTGTACAAAGGCCAGATGATTCAGAAGTATGTTCTGGTTTTCTGCCTGAATTAGACAATCGTACAGGTATGGGATTATTTGAATATTCCTTTGCCTGCAAAATGCAATGACTGGAGCTAGGCACTTTGGCTTATCTACTGTGCCCAGGGTATTCACAAAGGGCAGTGCAGAGAACTGATAGTGCATGTAGCCTGCTTTGAATCATAGGTAGCTTCTGCAAGATTCCCTGATTGGGATGTGCAGGTATGCTTCCTTTAAATCTAGTGTTGCCAACCAGGCGTCTTTGCCTAGTGTAGGGAGCAACTGGTCAACAGTCAGCATCTTGAATTTTGGAATCACCAAAAAGGTGTTTAGAGTAGACTAGTCCAGGATAGAATGCCATGAACTGTCTTTTCTGGGTACCAGGAAAATTCTTGAGTAGAAACCTTGCCCCTTTTCCTCTTCTGGTACCAATTGAATAGTTCCCATGCTTAAGAGAGAAAGTACTTGCTTTTGGACCTCTGCCCACTGATTTGGGGGTAGATCTGGCCATCCACTTGGTGTTGGTAACATGTGGAAGTGAAATCTGTATCCCTGGGACACTATATTTAAAACCCATTTGTCCTGGGTAACGAGTTCCCAGTTCTTTGCATGAAGAGCAATCTTTCCCCACAAAGGGGCAATCAGTTGAGAAGTGCTTGGAAGTTTAAAAAGAAGTCATTGAGACAGTTTACCATAGGGGGAGTTTTATTACTCCCTGATTTAGAAGTGGAGGCCCCAACTGCTTAGTCCTGTGTGCACCCTAGGACTGAAGCCTGAGAGCTCTGCTGGATCTGGGTTTGGTCCGAGAAGGTCTGGAAGAGACTGGAAAGGACCAATTCTTGGAAGGCCATTGCCTACTAAACCTTGCGGGTTGTACTTGTAAAAAAAACAGTTTGCATAGATTTAGCTTTTTCCTCCAACTTTTTAAGAACTTCTTCTGCCTTGTTGCCAAACAGGTGGTCCTGGTTTAAGGGAGCATCCAGTAATTTTGCTTTAACATGATCTGGAAAGGATTGCTCCTTAAGCCAAGCATGCCTTCTAAGTACAGACCCAGTTACAGCAGCCCTGCAAGATGCCTCTAGTGAATCAAAACCACATTGCAAAGTATGTTTTCCAACTTGTTCAGATGCATGCAGTAAATCCTGTAAATCCTTATTTTCAGCACAATCAGGAATAGGTTTATAGGTAGGTACTAGGCAATTGGCCCTAGGGCCTATATAAGCCTAGTCAAATGGTACCCTGGTTTTTGCCACCCAAGAAAATTATTTTCCTGTGCCCCTGTCAAACAGAGCCACAGAAATGATCCCCTGGGTGAATTTCCCATCTCCCATCCAATCATCAAGATGTTTCTTGAAAAGTGCTAATGAGGAGCCTTGTTTGATATAGACAGGTATTTTGTTCCAGAGTATGGGAAGTCTCTGGGACAAGAATCTATCCCTCCAGCATGGTCTGTTTATTGTGGTGAAAAGGTTTAGGTCCCTAGAGCGTGTAGCTCGGAGGGATTGGGTTTTCTTTACATGGAGCATGTCCAACAGCTCTGGGTTTGACATAGCTTTGTATGTTAGGCAGAGATCGCCTCTAAGTAGGCGATACGCGACAGAATAAAGCTGGAGTTTTGTGAGACGGTCTGCGTAGGGCATCTGTTTGAGGCTGGTAATCCTCTTTGTGAGGCACTTCTGTGGCCTTTCCAGTTGTTGAGGTCTTGTGAGGTACATACCAAAAGGGGCATTGTACTCTGTAATGGGTCTAATGAGTGATGAGTAGAGGGGAACAATGACCTCTTTTTTCCTGGATGAGAAACCATTTGTGATGACGTGTGCCACATAGAAGGATTTCCTGACTACTGTGGTGATGTGATCATCAAAGGAGAGACTACTGTCCACCTGTGTCCCAAGGTCTCTTATCACACTTTCAGTGTTAAGCAGACTACCGTCTATGTGGTAGTTCATGGGTACAGAGTTTTTACCAAAAGGGATGGCAATGCACTTTTTGGCATTGAGCTTGAGGCCATGGTTTTGACACCAGGCGCTTTTGTAGGATATCCACATCGTTCGGAGATTTGAATCAACATAATTTTCTGTTTAAGCAATCCAGTAATATGCTGCTGATACTTTAACATATGAAACTGGCAGTCTAAGGCCCTAATGGCCAAAGCTGCAGAAGTGTATACCTTCTTACCGCATCTATCCAGTGCCCCGGAGTCTATCTGAAGGGGTAGGATTTTTGGCAGTAGTAGCTTTAATGCCCTTGGGTCCCTGTGAAATGGTCTCAGGATCTGCAGTAGGATTTTTAAAAAGGAACTTGTGAGAGTCAGGGACACTAATATCTATCAGGTTTTCTGGGAGCAGGAGGTAGAGAGTCAGGGGCCAAGCTAGATTCCGAAAAGGCATCATCAGCAATGTCTAGTACAGGAGGTATGGCTAAAGGCCTGTGCTGGGGCAGAAGTAAGAAATCCCTAAGCCTCTTTTTAGAATCCGGGAAATCCTGACTTTCCCCAACGAAAATGCTCCCTGAGAGTATGCAAGGTTTCACCAAAAGAGAAATCCTCTGGGGGAGAAGCAGGAGGAACAGAGTCCTCTGCATCAGAATCCTCATAGGCAGATGAGGGTAAATCCTGGTCATAAGAGGAAACAGAAAATTCAGAATCCTGGTCAGAAGTATCATAAGCAAACTCAGTCCTAGGTCTCTTAGAGGGGGAAGGCTGACTTCCCCTGATTAAAGTAATACGGTCTTCAACCATTCTTATCATTTGTTTTTTTAGGCATAGAGGCCTGACCATGTGGTCTGGGTATCAGTTTTCTAGGCATGGTTCGAGTTTTAGGCCTTGAAGAAGAAGATGGCATCGTTTACTAACCAAGTCAGTAGGCCTGAATACACCCCTCAGAAGCCGGTGCCTGCACAGTGGCTCCAGACCCATCCAAGGTAGAGACATCAGCAGGTTCCACAGCTGAAGCATCTCGCGGCATACCAAACTCCAAATGGGTCTCAGTAGAGGCCTACGAATCTAAAGTCGCGGGTATCAGGGGCTGCGAAAGCCTCACTGAATACCGGCAAATTGGCGACTGGCTTAGGAGAAGCGTCGTCTGCAGCTTTGGACCTAGGCGGCCTGTCTCTCTCTCTGCATTTTTTTCAGAATGTCGGTAGTCAAATGGCTTACCGAAGACATGTCAGGATAACTGAACCGAGCATCAAAATATTTAAAAGTGAAAATATACCGATGACGGATAGTTCGCAGTTAAAATAGGGCACAAAACCGACAGCGAGGTACGTCGTGGTCAGGGCCTAGGCAAGGAATACAGTACGAATGAAAATATTTATGAGGTATTTGCTTTCCACAAGTAATGCGATTTACTTTTACTGACATCAGTTTAGAGCAAGAAAAAAGTTTCCCCAACAGGGTACTTAGCTTTTAGTTGAAGACTTCAGCTCTGAAACTTGAAAATGAAAATTTCAGGAGTCGGCCGACCAGCACTTGCAAACTGCTTCTGCTTCGGGCACCGCACGGAAGAAAGACTGATGTAATGGTGTTGGCTGCATGTTTTATACACCTAACGTCATGGAAGAAGGGGCAGCAACCAACGCAGGACCCAAGATTTTGTTAATCAGGCCGACTGAGGGCTACTGCAAGCAGATAACAAAAATGTGATGACTGCAACAGTGAAAAAAGTACAGTTTTGTACCTACCATAAATGTAGATGTTCAAGGATCTACATTGCTGCAGTCATGACCTGTGGGTAGTCTGCTGTCCTCGGTCGGCCCGAATACCAAAGGGCTAGGCTGGCGTCGGTCATTGTCGCCTATAGCTGACGTCAGTACGCAGTAGTACTTAAGCGCATGACCGACGCCATATCCTCAGTCTTTCTTTCCCCAGATGTCAGAAGGCCTAAAAAGAAAGGCCAAAGCCAAAAATAGGAAATGCCCAACAACCCCCAGAGTGTAAGTAAAGAATATCTCCAAACGAAACCCAGCAACCCCAACCTATAGAGGGGAAGGAGGGAGGGAAAATTGGACTGCAGCAATGTAGATCCTCGAACATCTACATTTATGGTAGGTACAAAACTGTACTATGTTCTTCGTCTCACATTTCTGCAGTCATGACCTGTGGGTAGAATCCCAAAGCAAAGGAAAAGGGAGGCTGGCAAATTACAAAGCATTAGGAGCTGCTAACATGCCCTGTAAAACTGCAGTGGCAAACCCAGCCCTGGACTTGGAATAGAGAGGAGATGGTAATGCTTAGTGAAAGTGTGTACAGAACTCCAAGTAGCTGCCTCCAAAATATCCTTAGTAGCTACACCCCTCAAAAAAGCAGTAGAAGTGGCAGTAGCCCTAGTGGAATGAGGCCTGATCCCAGCAGGGACATCTTTCCCATGATGAGAATAACAAAAGGCAATACAATGACCAATCCACTTTGAAATAGTCTGCTTAGAAACAGCTTTCCCCTGTGAACTCAAAGCAAAAGAAACAAATAACTGTTGAGTCTGTCTGAACTCCTTAGTTCTGTTCAAGTAGTAACGTAACTGCCTGTGGATATCCAAAGAATGCAAGACTTTTTCCTCTTTATTCTGGGGGTCAGCATAAAAAGTAGGCAAATGAATAGACTGATTCAAGGCCACACTAGAAATCACTTTAGGCATAAAAGTAGGGTTAGTCCAAGAAGAAACTCTATCCTTATGGAATATCAAAAAAGGTTCAACTGCCATGAGAGCCTGCAATTCAGATACCCTCCTAGCAGAAGTAATGGCCAACAAAAAAGCAGTCTTCCAAGACAAAAACTTTAGTTCAGACGTAGCTGCAGGTTCAAAAGGAGGTAAAGTAAGTTTCCAAAACAAAATTGAGATCCCAGGAAGGAGTAGGAGCTCTACGTGGGGGTCTTATATTCTTTGCCCCTCTAAGAAATTGTTTGAACAAAGGATGAGAAAATAAAGGAGGGTCACAATCATAGTGAGCAGAAATGGCTGCAGCATGAACCTTCACAGAAGAGAATGACAAACCCTTGTCCAGTAATTCAGTAAGGTACTGTAGAGCAAAACTCAAATTAGGCACTGAAACATCAAAACCCTTTGCAGTGCTCCAAAGAAAAAATCTCTTCCATTTATCATCATAAACTTTTCTAGTGTTAGGCCGCCTAGCTTCCAAAATGACATCTAAAACCTGTTGAGGAAGCTGAGACCCCACCGGCTCCATCACAGAATATGCCAGGCTGTCAGATGGAGGGACTGCACCTGAACATTGAGAAAATGATTGTTTGACTGGGACAACAAATGAGGAACCTGTGGCAGAGGCCAAGGAGGCTCCTGGATTAAACTCCTCAGCAGAGGATACCAATGTTGACGTGGCCAGTCTGGTGCTATTAGAATCATGCAAGGCTTGTCCGTCTGACTTTCAAGAGTACCTTGGGAGAAGAGGCAGAGGAGGAAAAGCATAAACGTGAAGGTTGTTCCAACTGAAAGATAGAGCATCCACTTTCCAAGCATCTGGGTGGAACATCTTTGTGCAAAATCTTGGAAGTTGAAAATTCAGTGGGGAAGCGAATAGATCTATGTCTGGAGTTCCCCAAGCCACAGTCAATTGTTTGAAAATTTGAGGATCCAGTTTCCACTCGTGGGGATCCACCATTTGTCTGCTCAAAATATCTGCTAGGGAGTTCTGTGCTCCTGGCAGAAACCTTGCTTGAAGATTGATTCGCAAACTCAGAGCAGTCTCCCATAAAATCATTGCTTGTCTGCAAAGAGGGTAGGAATGGGTTCCCCCCTGCTTGTTGATGTACCACATGACTGTTGTGTTGTCTGTTTGTATCAACACCTGTCCTGGCTGAAGTAGTTCCTTGAAGGCCATCAAAGCAAATTGAACTGCTAACATCTCCTTCATGTTGATATGCAAATGTAGTAGTTTGGGAGGCCACATGTCTTGTATCCATTTTCCATTGAAGTGTGCTCCCCAAGCCAAGTCCGAGGCATCCGTCGTTAGGATCTGACTCGCCTCTGGTCGGGACACAGAGAGTCCCTTGTTTAGGTGACATTCCTGAGCCCACCACAGTACTTCTTTCTGGATGCAAGGTATAATCCGAATGACAGTGTCCAAACTGTGGCAGTGTTGAGCCCACACACTTTTGAGATACCATTGTAGCTTCCTCATATGCAGTTTGGCATTGTGAAGTACTAGAATGCAAGATGCCATGAACCCCAAGGCTTGGAGGACTGTCCTTGCAGTCAGCCTGGACATTACTAATAACTGCTGGAAGTAGAGAGGAAGAGTTCTTTGTTTGTCCGGAGTCAGAAATGCCATCTGAGAGGCTGTATTCAGTCTCACACCTAGAAAGCACATGTCCTGAGAGGGTACTAGACTGGACTTTATTTCGTTCACAGTATACCCTAGGCACCTTAAAACTGTCATTACATACTGGAGATGCTGTAGTAATTTGTCTTTGTTTTGAGCAAGAATCAGGCAATCGTCCAAATAAGGATAAATTTGTATTCCTCTCTGTCTGAAGAAAGCAATCACAGGAGCCAGAACTTTTGTGAACACCCTGGGCGCAGTAGATAAGCCAAAGGGCAATGCAGAGAATTGATAATGTGAAGTACCAGCCCGAAATCTCAGGAATCTCCTGCAGCTGGGCTTGATAGGGATGTGAAGATAGGCCTCTTTGAGATCCAGGGTTACCATCCAGTGATCTTTGCCTAACATAGGCAGAAGTTGTTGTAATGTTAACATCTTGAACTTTGGAATTTCCAGGTAGGTGTTGAGAATGGACAAATCCAGAATTGGCCTCCAAGTGTTTCCTTTCTTTGGTACTAGGAATAGACGGGAATAAAATCCTAGGCCTACTTCTGAAGGAGGGACCACCTGAATTGCCTCCATCTGCAAAAGTAAAGAAATCTGCTCCTGAGCCTCCAGCCTTTGCTGAGGAGGCACATCCGGCATGCCTTTGAAAGGAGGAAAAGTGTGAAAATAAAACTTGTAACCTCGATTTATTATATCCAACACCCATTTGTCTTGGGTGATCAAATTCCAGTTTACTTTGAAAAGTCCCAACTTTCCTCCTAGAGGAGCTGCCAGTAAGGAAGGGTCTGGCAGCGGAAGATACAGGTCATTGGGTCTGCTTAGGAAAGGGCTGACCCCTGCCCTCACCAGAAGACTGTGCAGGAGAACTCCGTCCTAAGTCTGAAGGAACCCTGAGCGTGAGCCCTGCCTCTACCACGTCTAGACCTGCCCTTAGGCTGATAATCCGAAGAAGGATAAGACCATCCCCTAGCAGGCCAATTCCTACTAAACTTAGGGGGCTGCACCTGCAAAAAATCCTTGACCGTCTGCATAGACTTAGCCTTATCTTCCATCTTTTTCAAAACTGATTCCACAGGAGGACCAAAAAGAACTTCAGATTGAAGAGGAGCATCCAAAATCCGAGCCTTTACATGTTCTGACAAATTTTGATCCTTAAGCCAGGCATGTCTACGAATAACTGAACCTGTAGCAGCCACCCTAGTAGAAGCCTGAAGAGCATCAAAACCACACTGCAAAGAATGCTTGCCAACTTGATCTGATGCATGAACCAACTCCTGGAGCTCCTTACACTCTATTCCCTCAGATAAAGCATCCACCTTAGATTTCAATTGGCCTAATAAAAAGTTCTGGTACTTCAGCATATGAAATTGGCAATTCAAAGCCCTCATAGCTAACGTAGAGGAGGTGTACACTTTTTTCCCCCACCTGTCTAACGCTCTAGAATCTTTATCCAAAGGGACTGGATTTTTAGCCACAGAAGCCCTAACACCCTTAGGGCCTTGAATAATAGTTTCCAGATCAGCTCTAGGACTCTTATACAAATACTTATGTGCTTCTGGAACTCTGTAATACCTATCTGGCTTAACAGGGGCCGGAGGCAGAGAATCAGGATTAAGGGAAGATTCAGAAAAAACATCCTGAACAACATCTAAGACAGGAGGAATAGCCAAGGGCCTATGTTGTGGCAGAAACAAAAATTCCCTAAGCCTCTTCCGAGAATCTGAAAAATCTTGACCTTCCCACTTGAAATGCTCCCTCATGGTATGTAAGGTTTCAGAAAAAGAAAAATCTTCTGGAGGAGAAGCAGAAGGACAGGAGTCCTCTGCATCCGAATCAGAATAGGAAGGAAAATCCTGAATTTCTTCAGCTGAGGAATCAGAGTAGTCCGAGGAATGATCCATTCCCTCTAAATCTGCCTCCACCCTAGGCCTCTTCTCTGGGGGGGGCATAAAACCCCGGATCAAAGTAATCAAGTCCTCCGCCATTTTCAACATATGTTTTTTAGGAACAGGGGCTGGAGAGCTAGAAGAATGACCAGGTCCAACAAGACCAGGTTTGGCCTTAGCATGGCCTTTAGCCACTGAAGTAGAAGGCCTAATAACCTTTTGTAAGGATGGAACTACTGAAACCTGAGAAGCACCCTCGGCCTGTCCTAACTCCTGAGAGGCCAACTCCTGTAAAAGTAAAGGTTCCCCCTGGGATTCAGCCGAACCCTCGGCAGGAACCACAGATTCAACCGGAGGCTCCGAAGAACCAGCGTCCGCAACGGACGACTCATCCGGTTTAGATCTCAAAGATTTATCCTTACGCATGTTATAGTTACACCGCTTACTGAAAACAAGCCTGGCACAGTCTAACCTTCGCTTAATGGTGCGCTTATTAAATCTAGCACAAAAGCAACACCCGACTACGTCGTGCTCAGGCCCTAAGCAAGGAATACAGAAAGAATGATAATCCCTATGAGGTATCTGTTTCCCACAAGAAATGCAATTATTAACTTTTTCTGACATCCGGATAACTGAGGCAAGAAAAAACAAAAATTTCCCCAACGGGGTACTTAGCCCAACTTGGTCTTCGGTCTGAAACTCGGTAAATGAAAATTTCAGAACGCCGAACGGCACTTGCAAACACTGCTTCTGCTTCAGACCACGCGGCAAGAAAGACTGAGGATATGGCGTCGGTCATGCGCTTAAGTACTACTGCGTACTGACGTCAGCTATAGGCGACAATGACCGACGCCAGCCTAGCCCTTTGGTATTCAGGCCGACCGAGGACAGCGGACTACCCACAGGTCATGACTGCAGCAATGTGAGACGAAGAACATCAAAGAACATCTGTACTATGTTCTTCATGTTTCACTGTTGCAGTCATCACTTGTGGGAGGATTCCAAAAGCTGAGTAAGGGGAGGATGGCAGTATGAAATTCCTAGGATTGAGCTAGCATGCCTTGCTGGACTGCAGAGGCAAAGCCTTCCCAAGCCCTGGAGAACAGAGGCAGGTGGTAGTGTTTGGTGAAGGTGTGGACCGAGGTCCCAAGTGGCAGCTTCCAAGATGTCCCTGGTGGGTACTCCTCTACGGAAGGCAGTGGAAGAAGAGGCTGCCCTAGTGGAATGTGTTCTGATAGATTCAGGAGGACCTTTTCCATGAAATGTGTAGCAAAATTGTATGCAGTGAGATATTCATTACGAAATGGTCAATTTGCAGATAGGCTTCCCCCCCTTTCCCTGGGGCGAAGCCAACCAACAGTTGATCCATCTTCCTAATGGACTTTGTTCTATCCGGGTAGTATCTTAACTGTCTGTGCACAGTGTGTGCAGAATTCTCTCCCCTTTATTCTGTGGGTTTGGAAAAAAAGGTGGTGAGATGTACAGCCTGGTTTAGGGTCACATCTAATACTACCTTTGGCATGAATGAGGGATTAGCCCAGAGAGACACCCTGTTTGCAATCAAGATAATGAAGGAGTCAGTGGCCATGAGTGCTTGAAGTTCTGACACTCGCCTAGCTGAAATAATAGCCAAGAGGAAGACAGTCTTTCAGGAAAGCTCCTTTAGGTCTGCTGATGCAGCTGGTTCAAGGAAAGGCAATGTCAGTTTTTCTAAGACATACTTCAAGTCCCAGGCTGGACTGGGTGCCTTTCTAGGGGGGCTAATGTTAGATACACCTCTGAGGAATTGCTTAATCAAAGGGTGAGAGAAGACAGGCTGTTCAGCATGAAAATGTGCTGAAATGGCTGAGGTGTGGATTTTAATGGGGGAAAAGGAGAGGCCCTTGTTAAGTAGCTCCGCTAGGTAGTCCAGAATAAGTGGGAGGGACGGCTGGGAGTTGCGGTGACCTTTTGATAGACACCAGGAGTTGAATCTTTTCCATTTCTCTGAGTAAGATTTCCTGGTGCTGGGCTTTCTGGCTTCCTTAATGTCTAGGACCTGAATGCTCAACTGTGGGTTATCCCCAGTCCCTGGGGGATAAGCCATGCAGAAAGTTTGAGAATGTGCAGGTTGGAATGCAGAATCTCCCCTCTGGCTTGTGTCAGGAGGTCTGCAGTTAAAGGAAGGGGTCTGAAAGTCTCCTTGGTCAGGCTGAGTAGCAAAGGGTACCAATGTTGCCTGGGCCAATCGGATGCTTTAAGGATGGCTTTTGGTCCTTCCGGCCTTATTTTGAGCAGTACCCTTGAGAGTAAGGGCTGGGGGGGGGGGGGAGCATAACTGAAGAGATTAGTCCACTGGAATGAGAAAGTTTCCACTTTCCAAGCTAGGGGGTGGAACTCCCTGGTGCAGAATTTGTGCAGCTGATTGTTGTGCTGTGAGGTGAAGAGGTCCACCTCTGGTGTCCCCCAGGCCTGGGTGATTTGGAGGAATGTCCCCTTTTGGAGTTTTCACTCGTGGGGTCCAAGTAGTTTCTGCTTAGATGGTCTGCTAGGGTGTTGCTTACTTCTGGGATGTACTTGGCTATCAGATGTAGGCCCATGGAGGAGGCGGTCTCCCAGAGGCTCATGGCTAGTCAGCAGAGAGGATAGGACTGTGTCCCTCTCTGCTTGTTGATGTACCACATGACTGTGGTATTGTCTGTTTTTATGAGGAGGACTCCTGGTTTTAGGTGGTCTTGGAAGGATGTGACAGCCTTGTGAACTGCCATCATTTCCTTTAGAAAACAAAGAAAAAAACAGCTGGATAACCACGACTGTTGACACAATTTTAATAAAATACACCATAAAAAAGATAAAAGACAAGCGCTTTCACTAGGGCTTCCTCAGGTCTCAATACAAACCACAGTAAAAGGCTCATACTTAAATACATAAATCAATTCAACACCAAAGCAATTAAGTATAATTAACCTCTTAAAGAGGTATATAAAAATATTTTAATTTTAACATGCTTGCTTTTAGAGCAGGTTTTAAGCTGACAGTACATTTAATTCCTGGTAGCCTATGTGCCTGTAATCATAGAATCCATCGCAATTCTATTTGCTCTAAATTATTTTTCATGTCACCCCCCTCTACTGTTAACATCTACCAATTGTAATACTTTAAAATTAAAATGATGGCCTGGATGGACCATCTTGTGTTTTGATAAAGCATTGTTTTCACTCTGTTTACATATCTCATATAGATGATTACTAATCCGTTCTTTTAGTTTTTGTGTGTTTTTTCCCACATAATAGCAAGTAGAGGAAGCACAAGTAGCCAAGTAAATCAAATGAGTGCTATTACAGTCTGCATGAAACCCCAGCTGAAACCTAATGGGAGTATTAGGGCATATAAACTCTTGTACACTTATGACAGGACAAAAACTACACTTCCTGCATCGATATGTACCTGGATTCTTAATGATTTGACAAGATTTCTTATTATCCTAACATAACAGTCTTTTTAAGTTAATATTATTCTTATACACAAAATGTGGGGTTTTACCCCCTATCTTGGCTGTACCATGGTCCACAGTTAAGAGACCAATGCTTCTGAATAATATTCCTTACAGCTTTGCTACTACTAGTAAAACTATTTACAAAGGAGTGAGGATACACTCTTGTTAGGACAGCCATTTCTGTTAGTATTCCCTTTGAAGGCTCACATCCAAAAAAATCAATAGATTGTTGTGAGCTAGTGATGGTAAATCTAAAAAAGTCAGTAGTAAATTCTTTCACGGCAATAAATCTGGTTAAAGAATTTTCATCTCCATCTCAAAGCATAAATACATAATCGACAAAATGTCGATATAGTTTGACCCTATAGCCATCAGGATGCTGAAACAAATATTTAGATTCCCAAAAATGCATAACTAAATTTGCATAAGAAAAACTCTGATCATTTTTTTTGGAAAGTTTATGGTCCCGTTGGATTTTGTGCTATGTGTATTTGACTATGTCTTTGGAAGGAGCAGCAGTGATTCCTGGGGTGTTTAAAACCCAAGCAGAGGTGAAAAGGTTTCGATGTACTGAATTCTGGAAGGAAAGAGGAGATAAAATTGCTAATAATGATCCTTAGTCCATGGGTACAGACAGTCAGATGGATGAGAGGTATGATCAGTTGGAGAAACTGTTAAAAAAAAGAAGTTTCATTGTTCTATGATATAAAGTTGTTACAGAAGTATGTGGAGATGAATATTATACCTGGAGGACTAAGGGTAGACCGTTTACCAGCACATGAGTTCTCTGAGGAAGAAAATGACTTACTAGGAGTGGAAGTTTGTGTCTTTGCTTTGCAATATTAATTGGTTGAAAATTCTGATTAAGAGGAATGTCCGTGTCTGTTTGGACTTCCAGCTTGGGTTCTTGTTATACACTGGCAATTATTTCTTCAATTACATTCTTGCTTTGCCAACATATGCACATGGCTGACAGCTCTACTGTGAAAGATGCTGTACTAAACAATGAAAAGCTGAAGAAACATAATGAGGTCTTCCAGAGACAAGAAAATCCATTCTTAATGATTACTTCAGAGCACATTACTACCACCACATCAACGGTTAATGCCAGTGAGTTAGAAACATTTAGCAAATGTTTAAAAACCCTGGAAGATGACTTGTATACATTAAAACGGTTTGGCAAAGTCAGCATATGGAAGCATTCCTTCATTTTCGTATCATACCTACGGGTATGACAATGTTGTGCAAGCCAACATGTGGAGAAGCATATCCAGATTTATTACATCAATGGCAACAGCTAAACCTTGATTTTGGCTTTAAATATGTCTACCTTATGTTGGACTATTTTAAGCCTATAGAAGAACTTTATATTAAGACTGAACGTATGTATTCAGAACTTGCCTTGCCTTACAAGGAACCCATGTACCAAACCCAGATTGCCAGTATGTGCTCTAATATTTTGTTATATGACACAAAACTACAACAGACTAAGCAGAAAAAGCTACAATGTGATTATAATGACTTTCAGATGGGGAATTTGTTTGTGTGGCCCAAGTTTGACAGTAAAACTCAGGTAGAAAACAACAGTAATGCAACAGACAATGTTGATGCAATACAATCCATAGTGGTTGCTATGAGCAATCTATCGTAGACCCTACTATTGGTTCCAATATGTCTAACGATATGGTCACGCCCACTCCAGCACAGTCTACGAACTATGACAACATGACTATGACTCCACCTCCTAACTAACAAGCCTTGACATACGTTCAGGTTGGAGCCAAACTGAAAATAATGAACCCCACTACCATGGAACATTTTTACCACTTCCTATTCAACAGAAAGGGTTCGGCCCCACACGCTCTAAGTCGAGGGAGACAGAAACGGAAGTTCTCGGGCGACCAAGGACATATGAACAACAGGAGAACTCCGAGATGAAAACACTCATGATAAATCTCTCTGATTATATACTGCATCCTACAGAATGATAAATCTCTCTGATTATATACTGCATCCTATAGAATTGAGCGTATTAAACAGAGAACTCTCATTTGTTCCAGCAGCAGCAGCCAAGTTAAGTGACATTTGTATGGACTTGAGAATGTTTGCTCGAAATTTGTCATGCAAACTGCTCTTTCAAGATATAGGTACGCATAATAATGCTCCTAAACATAGTACACCCAGTACTTTTGTGCCGCCTATGCCTACACATGTAGAGTATTTTGTTAAAGTTTGTGAAGAAGAATTATGTCAAACCCTTAGTGCTTCAAATTCCAACCATGATTTTTATAATTTAACATCAGCTGAAAGGGAAGCACTTGAAGGTTTTTGTCACAATGTTAATATTTGTATAAAGCCAGCTGACAAGGGAGGGGTAGTTGTTTTATTATAAAACATGAAGGATTATGTAACGGCGATGAAGGATCTTCTTAGTGATACTAGTACATATTTACCGACTGATAGGCATGCTATTGAACCTATAAGTAGTAAAATACATGATTATCTGTATTATTCATTAGCAGGAAGATCTATAACAGAAAGTTTATATGATTTTTTTTGAATGTTATTCATCCTGTCATACCTATAACTAAGGGCCTACCAAAAATACACAAATCTGTGAATCTACCACCCTAAGACCTATTGTCTCTGGGGTGGATGGATAACAGAGCCCCTCTACATTTACAGTTATAACAAATTGGAGGAAGTTGTACCTAATATTGTTAGCATATTGAGAGATACTACACATTTTTTATGTGAAAAGCATTTGTTCATGAAGCTGATACTAAGAATTTTTTAATGGTCACCTGTATACCCAATGAGTATGGTGTTGAAGCTATTACGGAGGTCTTGCTTAATGTAGGCAAATGGGGTGCTTTAGACATAGATATAATATGTACATTTTTAGATTTCATATTGAACAACAATGTAGTACTGTTTGAACAGCAAATGTATCTACAAAAATGGGGTGTCGCTATGGGCACCCAATGCACAAATTCTTATGCAAATTTTGTTATGCATTTTTGGGAATCTAAATATTTGTTTCAACATCCTGATGACTATAGAGTCAGACTATATTGATGTTTTGCCTACGATGTTTTTATGCTTTAGGATGGAGATGAAAATTCTTTAACCAGATTTACTGCTGTGATGGAATCTACTACTGACTTTGAGATTTACCATCACTAGCTCACAACAATCTATTGATTTTTTGGATGTGTGCCTTCAAAGGGAATACTAACAGAAATGGCTGTCCTAATAGAGTGCATCCACACTCCTTTGTAAATAGTTTTACTAGTAGTAACAAAGTTGTAAGGAATATTATTCAGAAGCACTGGTCTCTGTTAACTCTGGACCATGGTACAGCCAAGACAGTGGGTGCAACCCCACATTTTGTGTAGAAGAATAATATTAACTTAAAAAGACTGATGTCAGGATAATATGAAATCTTGTCAAATCATTAAGAATCCAGGTACATATCCATGCAGGAAGTGTAGTTTTCGTCCTGTCATAAGTGTACAAGAGTTTATGTGCCCTAATACTCCTTTTAGGTTTCAGCTGGGGTTTCATGCAAACTGTAATAGCACTCATTTGATTTACTTGGCACCTTGTGCTTCCTGTTCTTGCTATTATATGGGAAAACCACACAAAAACTAAAAGAACGGATTAGTAAGCATCTATAGGAGATATGTAAACAGAGTGAAAACAATGCTTTATCAAAACACATAATGGTGCATCCAGGCCATCATTTTAATTTTAAAGTATTACAATTGGTACATGTTAACAGTAGAGGGGGTGACATGAACAATAATTTGGAGTAAATAGAACTGTGATGGGTTCTACGATTGCAGGCACACAGGCTACCAGGAATTAACTGTACTGTCAGCTTAAAACCTGCTCTAAAGGCACGCAAGTTAAAGTGAAAATATTTGTATATACCACTTTAAATGGCTAATTATACTTAACTGCTTTTGTGTTGAATTGATTTATGGGAGGGTGGCTTAATCGCTAAGGTGTTTGCCTTACAAACACAAGGTGCAGGGTTTGAGTCTCAAGGGATAATTGGCTAGACTTAAAATGGCTCGCAAGGGCAGTTAGCTTAGTACTAAACTATGAACCTATGTATTTAAGTATGAGCCTTTTACTGTGGTTTGTATTAAGACTTGAGGAAGCGCTAGTGAAAGCTCGTCTTATCTTTTTTATGTATTTTATTAAAATTGTGTCAACAGTAGTGGTTATCCAGCTGTTTTCTTTGTTTGCCGTACGGACTTCCAGCTTGGGTTCTTGGTATAGGCTGGTAATTATTTCTTCAATAATTTCCTTTAGGTTGATGTGCCAGTGAAGGTGCCTGAGGTCCCAAGAGCCTTGGGTGCACCAGGTGTCTAAATGAGTGCCTGAAGGTAGGTCTGAGGTGTCTGTGGTGATGAAAGTAATAGGGTAGTTCTATATTGTTAATTAGATTTAGCACAGGTTTAAAGTAAAAAGCAAAATAAATATTACAAATTATGTAGAGTTATGAAATAATTTTATAGTGTATTTTTCACAGTAAGGTTTAATGTAGGTCTGTTTTCCTGGTAATACACCTTTAAGCTTGGGTGACGATTTTTATTAATTATTCATTGAATGCAATGTATTTGCATATAAAATTGATGGGATTTAAAAAGGCTGCTATAGTGTAACATTTTATTCCTTGAAGGCTTATTAGCCGAGGTACCAAAAAGAAAGTGCAGCCATTCGCTCGGTTCCTGATTGTTTTTTGGAAAGTTTATGGTCCTGTTGGATTTTGTGCTGTGTGTATTTGACTGAGTTTGTGGTGATAGTCTGACCTTGAGGAAGGTAGGTGAAGGAAGGCCCTTGTTCTGAGTGCAAGCCTCTGCCCACCAAAGAAACTTGTTAGTTATGCATGGAATGAGGGGGGAGAGTAGTCTTCATAGATTGAGAGTGTTGGCACCAAAGGTTCTTTAGGTACCACTAGAGTTTCCTCATATGCAGCCTGGCCAAGGGAATCATCAGAACGCAGGATGATATGTAACCCAGTGCTTGCAGAATTTTTCTTGCTGTGAGTTTTTTTCTGAGAACTAACTGGGAGAAGTAATTTAGCAGAAAACATTGTTTTTCTGGTGAGAGGAAGGTTGTTTGGGAGGCTGTGTCCAGGACTGCACCCAGGATGGTGATCTGCCTGGAGGGGTTTAGGTCTGATTTTTCCTGTTGATAGTGAACCCTAGAGAGGTTAGGGTTGTTTGTACAAAGAGTAGGTCCTGTAGTAACTCTTTGTTGTCTGCTGGATTAGGCAGTCGTTCAGATAAGGGTAAATCTGGATGTTTGGCTGTCTGCAGAAAGCCCCCACTGGGGCCAGGCATTTTGTGAAGTCCCTGGGAGCCGTAGATAAGCCAAAGGGTAGCGCAGAGAACTGAAAGTGTTGTGAACCTGTCCTGAAGCTTAGGTATTTTATGAAAGACTCCCTTATTGGTATATGAAGGTAGGCATCCTTTAGGTCTAGGGTGGCTAGCCATGCATCTTTACCCAGCATTGGTAAAAGTTTTTGAAGAGTTAGCATTTTGAATTTTGGGACCACTAGGAAGCTGTTTAGAGTGGACAGTCAGAGGATGGGTCACCAAGGGCCTTCTTTTCTTGGCACCGGGAACAGTCTGGAGTAAAAATCTTTAGCTGCTTGCTCCTGTGGCACAGGCTCCACTGTCCCTTGAGCATGGGAGTATGTGCACTTGTTTTAATGCTTCTGCCCACTGACACTGATTTGGAGGTAGATTTTGGTAACAACCTGTTAAGGTTGGAACTTGTTGGAAGGTAAAATTGTAGCCCTGAAAAATGATTTTTAATACCCATTTGTCCTGTTACAGACTGCCAATTTTGTTTGTAAAGGGACAGCCTTCCTCCTAACCTCTGATGGGATGGGGGAGTGGGAGTCACTGCACGTTCTTAGAGTACTGAGTGGACTTGGAATTCCCTGCTGTGGGAGTGGTGGAGGGCCACTGCTTAGTCCTTCACTGGACTTGGTGTTGTGGTCTAACTGGTCTGTCTCTGTGAGGCCTACCTTGAACCTGTCTATTGGAGGCTGGGAAAGACCAGTGCTTAGAGGGAAAGTGTCTGCTGAATCTGGGAGGTTGAACTTGGAGGAAGTCTTTAACTGTTTGCATATATTTAGCTTTATCCTTCATCTTTTTGATGACCTCCTCTGCTGTTTATCCAAACAAGTGGTCTTTATCCAGGGGGGCATCGAGTAGTTTTGATTTTACACGATCATCCAGTGGCTGTCCTTTTAGCCATGCATGCCTCCTAATGACTGAACCTGCAACAGAGGCCCTACTTGAGGCTTCTAGGGCATCAAAATCCACAGTGCAGGGACTGTTTAGCTACTTGAGAAGTAGAGTGCAGACGATCTGCTAACTCTTTGGAGGTGTTAGTGTCAGGTAAAGATAAAATGTTTTAGTTTCATAAGTTCCAAGGTGTGCTGTTGATATTTTAGCATATGGAACGGACAGTTAAGAGCTCTAATAGTTAAGGTTGTGGAGGTGTACACTTTCTTACCCCATCTGTCCATAGCTCTTGAGTCCTTGTCAGAGGGAATTGGGTTTTTAGATAAGCTAGTCTTGGCCCCTTTGGGCCCCTGTGTGATGACCTCTGGGTCTGCTGCAGGTTTTTTAAACAAGTACTTATGTGAATCAGGCACCCTGTAGTACCTGTCAGGTTATCTAGGAGCAGGGTGTAGGGTGTCAGGGGTAAGGCTAGATTAATTGAAAACATCATCCCACCATGTCCTGAATAGGAGGGATGGCCAAGGGTCAGTGCTGAGGAAGATCTAGAAACTCTCTTAGTCTTTTCTTAGACCGAGGATAAACTTGGGCTTCCTAGTGGAAATGCTCCCTGACAGTGTGCAGGGTTTCCCCAAATGAAAGATCCTCAAGAGGGGTGGCAGAAGGAATACATTCCTCTGCATCAGAATCCTCAAAGGAGGTGAGAGGTTGTTGTTCCTCATCTGAATCCAGGTAATCTGAAATTTCAGAATACGGCTCTGTGTGAACTTCAGGGGGGAAGTATCCCCCTTTCTTTTAGGAGGAGTGGCATGGCTACCCTGATGAAAGTGATGAGGTCCTCTGCCATTTTCAGTAACTGTGTCTGAGGCGGTGGAGGAGGAGCAAGATGGTGACTAGAGACTTTTCTTTGGGGTGGTCTTACTTTTAGACCTTAGTAAACCCATTTATCGTTGGATGCAGTAGTCTGAGGTGAAGACATTGGTTTTTGCCTTGAATCAATTGTGCGAAGAACCTCCTTGGAAGCCAGTGCCTGCGTAGCGGCTCAGGACCCAACCAAAGCAGAGACAACCGAGGGATCGGATGATGAAGCATTCCCTGGCAGCATACCAGACTCAGAAAAGATCTCTGTAGAGGCCTGCAAAGGGAATGAGTCGGGAAACAGGGGCTGTGAATGCGCCTCACTGAAATTCCTGAGAACTAAAGACTTGCTTCTGAGACAGTTCGTCAGAAGGCTTAAGTTTGTGTGGTATGTCCCTTTATCATTTCGTTCTTTGGGAATATCCACATGCCATTTCATAATGCAAGGAACTACTTCAGAAATGCCTGGCTATAAATTCAGCTCTACGGCGAATAGTCCTAGAATTGAAAAGTACACAGAACCAACAATGGGGGGAACGTCATGGTCTGGGCCTAAACAAGTAACTCACAAGGTATGAAAGTCTCAGTGTGGTATTTATTTTCCACAGCAGACAATTATTTACTTTTTGGACAACGGTTAGTGCAAGAAAAATGTCCCCAACGGGATATTTAGCTTTAGTCGTTTTCACATTCAACTTCCACTCTGGCAATGACTAAGTGGCACACACACAAATTGCTTTTGTTTCAGGCTCCACGGCAAGAAAGACTGATGTAATGGCGCTGGCTGCTCTCCTTTATACCACTGACATCTTGACGTCAGTCCACAGGTGATGGTAGACGGTGCAGGGGAAAAGCTTAACTCTGGTATTCAGGCTGACCGAGGGCTACCCGGTAGGGATAACCCATAAGTGATGACTGCAATAGTGAAACACAAAAAACATGTGCCCTGGCATTCCCAGTGCCTCTATCAAGTAGAGCCACTGGAGTGATCCCCGGGGTGAGCTTTCTAGTTCCCATCCACTCATCAAGATTTCTCTTGAAGAGAGCTAGTGAGGTGCTCTGTCTGACATGTATGGGAAGTCCATTCCAGAGCATGGGCAGTCTCTGGGTTATGAACCTGTCCCTCAAGCATGTTCCGTTGATTGTAGTAATGTGGTTGAGGTCACTGGAGCATGTGGTGCAGAGGGATTGGGATTTCTTTAGATGCAGCATTTCTGTCAGACATGGCTTTGTAAGTCAAGCAGAGATTGCCTCTTAGTACATGATATGAGACAGAGACTAGCTGAAGTTTTTTTTTTGAGTCTGTCCATGTAGGACATGTACTTAGGGCCTAGTATCCTCTTCATGGGCATTTTTGTGGCCTCTCCAGCTGTTGCAGGTATCTAGTGAGGTACATGCCAAATGGGGCATTATACTCCAACTGGTCTAATGAGGGAAGAATAGAGAGAAATGATCTCTTTCTTCCTGGATGCAAAACCCTTGGTAATGAGATGTGCCACATAGAAGGGCTTTTTGACCGTTGACCGCTATGTGATGGTCGAAGGAGAGGTTGCCGTCAACCTGTGTTCCCAGATCTCTTATAAAGGCCTCCTTGGTTTAGTGTTTTGGCAGAAATTATGCATCTTATATCAGCACAGTACCACTTAAAATTATATAATGGCAATGAGGGATTATTTAATGCAAGGAGAAATTGCTCTCCGTAGTTTGTAATTTTTAAGCTATGTATTATTTACTGACCGATTTTTCTTTTCTTTTCACATAAATAGGGGCCATGTAATTAATGTTTACTACACAACTCCTAGCAACTCACATGGAAAAGAAGAAAACATAATGAGAGACTCAGATAAGGCTACTGAAATAATTACTTAAAACTACCATGCATAGGCAAAAAATAGTAAGCAGCAAATCTCTGTTATGATTGATTAAATCTTAAATTAACTGTCTTGCCATACCAACATGAATGAATATGTCAACTACTAGTGTAATATTCTTTGCAGACTGACTTTATTTTGCAAAATGAATATAAACACACAGTCTTAACAAATGCAACCTTACCTGCCAAGTTTTTGCGCAATTCATCTGACAGCCTGTAATTCTGCGATCGCAGCTCCAGCAGCTGTGCCTAGTAAGAGAAAGAAGAGTTTAAAAAGCCACCTAATTTTGCACCAGTAAAACACACTGGTCATAGAGGACTTAAAAAGTTCACTGTCACCAAAGGACTGCAACTTCCTTACTTTATTAGTCAGCTAGTTCTGCAAAGAGAGAATACCATGTGCCTTATGTAAAATAACAGAAGAAAACAAGATGACAAAATCAGATGGTGCTACCAAGTACATAAACTTTGTGTCAAGATAACACATTACAGGGCAGTATGATTTCATAACAGTACACGATTTGTTTTGTTTAGTTAATGACACTGAAAAATGTTCTTAGTACAGCATATAAATTTTTGCACATTTTATTTCTCTTTTTCACTTCTGCTGAGTGCCCAGTATAAAGGTGCAAAGGGAAAGTTAACAGGTTCATAGGTATACTAGGTTAATGATCACCAGGATCTTTATAAGCTTAGCCATGCAATCCAACCCAGCTGTGTTTGTATGTACCATGGGAGCATATTAGGAGTATGTTAATTAGGAAGTTTAAAGATGTTATGTACATGAGGGAGATGTGTTGGACTGTAAAGCCCAAACTATGAGAGACATAGGGTGCAGAACTAGGGTGAATTTCCAGTTTCACATGCATTGGTCAAGGTTACGCGTAAACAGGGTTAGGGATGGACCCTGCTTCACATGAATGGGGATCCTCTGAGAAATTTCTGTCTCACCAACAGGTCTTATTTATGTCACAAAGCAACATTTAAATCCTTGGCTCTAGTGCTTCTGATGCTGTTCGTTTTGCAGATGTGCAAAAGGTCCATCACAGCTAGGTTCAAGGATGCCTTGTATGCCAGGCATAGATTGCCTCTCAGTAACCTACACCAGACAGAGTATAAAGATAGGGCTTGAAGGTGATCCGTATAGAACAATGTGTGTATACCTTAGATTCTTCTGGAAAGGAAGCTTTTTGAGTGTTCCAACTGTTGAATATGTCTGGTCAAGTACACGCCAAAGGGGACATTATACTCAATGGTGGGCCTGATAAGGGCCGAATAAAGAGGCACTTTGACTTCCTTACACCTGGACACCATGCCCTCAATTACAAGTCGAGTGACATAGAATGATTTTTTATTACCATGGCCACATATTGGTCAAAGGCCAGATTACTGTGTCTACACGTGTTCTCAGATCCCTGACCACAGATGGCTTATCAATGGAGTAATTAGCTTGGGTGGCAGTTTTCTCAAAAGGCACTACAGTGCATTTTTGACATTGAGTTTTAGTCCTCTATTTTGGCACCAGTCCTTTGTGCTATATCCTCTTGCAAAAAGTTGCCTTTTGCACTTCTGGTGACTTGAGTCGGCAATGAAGCAGGGGGAAGAAGGGCGAGTATGATTACAAAGATTGATCTACAGTCAGATCTGTCACTATGATAAGTATACAAGAGGGTCCAGCCCTGACAACTGTAGGACAGATTCCCAAGCTTACCTTCCCAGGTGGTCACCATCAAGGGTATATACCCCTAATTACTGTAGCCCTGAAGAAAGACCAAGATCTAGAGATCACATTAGCTTGTAATATTTTGTGAAAGTATTCAGTGAAGCCCACACAGTGGTTACACAAACATCTCTTTTTGAAAGATGTCCAAGAAGCAGCCATTGCCCTCATTGAACAAGCTAAATACACAGTAGGCAAAATGTTTTGTGTGTTTTTGATAATTTATTGTAATCAGTCAAATATCTGGACAAATTAATTTTAAACTTTGTTTTCATTTCTAAGTAGTTTAGAATATTTGCCTTTGCAACAGTAATTAAGAAAGAATATATGCCTATTGACAGACATATTGAGGTTTTTCTCAGTAGCAACCCTGTGATTGAATGACAGGTCCATTTACAGTGATACCACCCCTTTGCAGGGAATGACAGAATGTTTATAGCTCAGAGTCTTTTCCAGCTGAAATAAGGGCCACTAAAAATAACACTCATTTTCCATGGCATACATTTTAACTCTGCCATTATTGCAAATGGTTCAAAAGGAGGAAGAATCAATTTTTTCTAAAATAAACTAGAAGTCTCATGGAAAGACAGGATTCTTAGCAGGATAAGGTACAATATGGAAACTATCTCGGAGGCCAGCTTTACACAGTTTTAAAGATGCTAATAACAAAGAATTACAGCCTTGATAAAAATCAGAAATGGAAGCAAGATGCATCTTACTGGAGGAACAGTATAATTCTACATCAAAGAAATGAGAGAGCGAGAGAGGCAGAGAGAGAGAGAGAGAGAGAGAACCATGACAACCTAGATCTGCTGGTACTGAAACTGTGAGAGTATCCAAACCTTTTGAAGTGGAACAAAATGTCCATTTACTATTGGGCCTCTGGAGAGGTGTCAATATTTGGACCAGCCTGGCAAGATAAGAAAAATTCCTGACCATTACCGCAACTGCAGTAACCATTCAATTAGATGGATGGAATGATGGTCCAAGGAAGCCTGCAGCATGGGTAGATTAGGAGGGTTCTGAAGTGTCAGAGACAAACAGGCTTCTCCAAAAGATGAGACCAGAGCAAAGGAATTCACACCTATTAAGATCAAAATGGGACTACGCCTGTAACTTCGGACTTCTTCCTTTGCTTGATTCCTGTAGGAATTTCAGGATAAAGTGAAATAGGGGAAAAAGTGTAAAGGAATCTTCTGTTCATTTCTGGATGACAGCATTCCCAACATGTTCCCCCTGTAAATTAATGCACTTGATGTGGGCCAAGGTTGAAAAAAAAGAGGTGATAGCTCTGCTTCCCCCACTGACAAAAAAAGTCTTGTATACTACATACACGTATGCGCAGTGGTATGGCAGTAGAGTTGTTACCTCACAGCAAGAGGTTCTCCCATTCGATTCTCAGCTGGGCTTGGGAGTGCCATCTGTGTGGAGTCTGCATGTCCCCCCCACGGGAGTGCCATCTGTGTGGAGTCTGCATGTCCCCCCCACAGTCGAGTAGTGTTCGAAAGACATGCGTGCATAAATGGGCGTGCCTTCATTGAATGTTGGGCATCGAGCTTGCACCTCGGCGATTCATAAAAATCTACTGCCAATCATTAGTGGACCGGAGTATCGCTGTGGCGACCCCTTACCAGGAAAAGCCGAAAGACAAACAACAACAACTACATACACTCATGAGGAATCAGTAAGTAGCAGCTGAGTGTCTGTTCTGTCTTCCTTAGGAATGTAGCAGAAAACTATAAAAAGGCCTGTTAAAATGTCTCACTCCCATCCAGTTATTTCCTGACAGAGCTCCCTCTGCCTATTTACATACCAAACCAATCGTATATAATCTCTGTAGACTGCTATACCACCCAGAGGCAGGTAGTTCTTAACATCTTGTAATACGAGAAGGACTGCCCTTGTCTGTAAAATACCAATGTGCTCACTGGCCTTCTCTGATAGCAAACATACACCTTGGGCAATCGTGGCAGAGGCATCTGTAGTAGTGGTCACTAAAACAGTGGAGACATGGAATGGATTGTCCAGAGTTAAGTTTAGCAATATGAAGCCACCATTTTGAATGAAACGTGATACTGGCCAAAAAAAAAATGCATAGATCACACGATGAGTCAGTGTATTACAGAAATGCTCTGTCCAGGAGTGTGTCTACCTGATTCAAGGGACTGCTATGGACTTATTTGTATTTTACTTTATTTCTATTAACTTGGTTAACATCTCTGTTCTGCAACTTTTTTAAGCTCATGTTTGAAGATTTCACACAAATGCTTTGCCCAGACTCTCAAATTTCTGAGTAGCTATTTTTTGCTAGTTAAAAAAAAATTGCTCTCACCAATGTGAGTTCTAGATGGCAGTGGAAACATGTTCTGCTCTGGGAATGCAAGCATTCAGCTCCAGGAACTGCTAGAGACTAGAATGACACATACTGTATTTAGTTTATTGTTTTGTTTACCTCTCCCCTATAAGTATTTGCAAAAAATTAGTACAATTATATTAGAAGCTTTTCATGACTATACGTAATACAGTTGTGTAAAATCCTATCATGACAGTAGATATCCTTCTCTTCACTGTTGCAGTATTTTTCATACTAAGGGATCTCCTGCCAAGGACAGCCCCTCCAGCCAGTATACCAAAACCTTTAGACCTTGCATGTGCCATATGTCACACGTATGCTCTCCATACAGGAAAACAAGGCATAAAGGTCATGTATGGATGCAGTTACCCAGAACTGAATTGCCCCAGAAAAGAGGTGTCTCCATAGGACAAGAGAGACCATGCACATCTAGAAGGAGAAAATGCATATGGAAAAGGGAGATCCTCAGCCAGAAGGGGAACCAAAGGAAAAAGGGTGTTGGATGGAGGGAGGGAGTGAATATTGCAATAGTGGAAAGAAGGACAACTACTGTTATCGTGAGATTTTACACAACTGTACTTTGTCCCTCCATATCACTGTTGCAGTATTCTTCACAGTAGGGACAGTACAAAATCTCAAAAAAAAGTATTGGGTGGTGGAAGACTGGGAAGAACCCTCAACAAACCCATGTAGAATGGTTCAAGCAAAACCTGCTCTAGTCCTAGAAACTACATCCAATTTATAATGCTTAGCAAAGGTATGCACTGAAGACCAAGTAGCAGCTTCAAGGATGGCACGGGTGTCCAACCCCTTGAAGAAAGAACCAGATGAAACAACAGCCATAGTGAAGTGAGCTCTAACAGAAGTGGACAGGCATTTGACATAAAAAGAACAAAAAGTAATGGCCGTAGAAATTCAGGGGTGATGGTTTGCTTAGAAACAGCCAAACCCAATGTCCTGAGATTAAAAGAAGCAAAAAGCTGGTCAGAGTTACAAATGGCCTTTGTTTTATCCAAATAATACCCAAGCTGTTTGTTTAAATTCAAAAGTATGCAAGACCCTCTCACTATCTGAATGAGAAGAAAAAAAGAAGGATGCTGAACTGCCTGATTCAGGGACAACTCCTTGACCACCTTGGGCAAACAAGGATTCATTCGAAGGGACACCCAGTCCCTGTGAACACCTAAAAAAGGAGGGATAGCCATAAGGGCCCGAAGCTTAGAAAACCTCCAAGCAAAAGTAAGGGCAAGTAATAAGACAGTCGTCTGGGTACAATGTTACAGAAAAGTGGAAACTGCAGGCTCAAAAGGAGCCTGGGTCAACCTTTCTAAAACAAAATTAAGGTCCCAAGGAGGAGTAGGCTTCCTGGGGGGGGGGGGGGGGGGGGGCTAGATCCAGGACACCTTTAGGAAACTGTTTGACCTTAAAGTGAGAAGTCAAAGGAGGACTCCGGGGCAGACTAGCAGAAATCTGACAAATGGAACTTTACAAAAGATTAGGCCAAGCCAGACTTGCAGCAACTCACACAAATAAGAGAGAACCAGAGGGATCATCACTAAAATAGTATCCTGGTTATGAGAGTGGCACCAGACAGAAAATCTCTTCCATTTGAACATAAGACTTTCTGGCTGCAGTTTTTTTTTTTTGCCTCCTCTAAAACCTTAAGCATGTCCTCTGAAAAGAGGTGCCTAAAAGGAATCAGAATCTTATCACCTACAGTGTCAGTGAAGATTGGACAAGTGAGGATGGATGAGTGATACCTTGTCCTGAGTGAGGGAGTCCAACAGGGGAGGTGACTTCCGATGACTGCCCCAGGCCAGATGGATTAAGAAGGGTAACTAGTGCTGTACTGGCCAAAAGGTAGGCACTAACAAGATTTTTGGGGAGTACAGCTTAATCTTTTGTAGGAATCCTGGAATTAGTAGAAGGGGAGGAAATGCATAAAAAAATCCCCTTCTAAGGAAAGGAATGGGTGCCCCATCTTCCAAGTCAGATGGCATGGCACTCAAACTGAAAAGGAGTGGCCTGTTCAGAGGGGAGGCAAAAAGATTTAACTGAGGAATACCTCATCATTAGACTATGTCCAGAAACATGTCTCTGTGACGCATCCATTTGACAGCCTGTGTTTTGGACCTGCTTACAGTGTCTGCCACTAAATTTCTCTCTGAAGGAATATACACCGTCTGTAGATTTAACGGATTACTGAGAGCCAGATCCCAGGCCTGCAAAGCCAACCTGCAGAGAAGGTAAGAATTTGTACCCCCACTTTGCTGAGATACCTCATCACTGTAATGCTGAACGTGTAAACCTTGACATGGCCTGGAGTGAAAAACCTAAAGGGCCAGAAAAACAGCCCTCATATCTTTGATGCCGATATGGTCTGACCTCTGATGGGGGCCAAAGATTTTTGACTTTCAGATGATCACAGGAAGCCCCTCAATCACTGTCTGAAGCATCTGTGAATAGTTCTTAAAAAGGAATTGGGGGCTGAAAGGGCAGGCCTGGGTTGACAAACTTGTTCAATCACCACTCGAATTCCCACTTTAGACAAGCAAGGAGAGGCACACTGAAATCTAGAGGGTAGCAATGCTGAAACTAAACTGCCTTGAGGTACCACTGAAGCTTCCGCATGTGCAGTCTGGCAAGAGGGAGCACTGGAATAGAAGCCATGAATCCCAGGTCTTGACGAAACTCTTTGGCCAGAAAAGCAGGCAGAGCAAGAATAGACTGAAAGAAAGTTGTCAAGGACAGAACATTTGGAGGTGTAAGAGAGGCAAACACCGGTATTTGTCTGAATCTTGCAAGCCACATACACATGGTCCTGACAGGGAGTCAGGACAGCCATTTGAACATTTTTAGTAGGGTAAAATGAGAGGAAACAGTGTTTGAAGAGTAAGTTTCTGGAAGGAAGGAACCTTGAGAAAGATGTTGAGCAAGGAGACATCCAGAATAGGTCTTCAAGTGCCCTCTTTTCAAGGGACCAGGAACATCCTGCAGTAAAAATCCTTCCCTACCTGAGGAAGAGGGACAGGTTAAATAATTCCCTGGTCCAACATGGATCCAAGAACCTCTGAAAAATGAGGAAGTTGTTCTAGAGGAGGTCGAGTTGTTGTTGTTGCTGTTTGTCTTTCGGCTTTTTCCCGGTAAGGGGTCGCCACAGCGGAACTCTGGTCCGCTAATGATTGGCAGTAGATTTTTTATGAAACGCTGAGGTGCCAGCTCGACGCCCAACCTTCAATGAAGGCATGCCCATTTACGCACGCATGTCTTTCGAATGCTACCCAACCGTGGGGAGGACATGCAGACTCCACACAGAGGGCACTCCCAAGCCAAGCCCAGAATTGAACGGGAGAACCTCTTGCTGCGAGGTAACAACGCTACCGCCGTAATCCCTGAAAATGAGGGAAAGACTTCCACACCATGAAGTAGCCCTGACGGATGACAGAACTCAAGAATAATACAGTTGTGTGAAATATTACCATAACAGTACATGTCCTTCTCTTCACTGATGCAGTATTCTTCACAATAGGGATCCCCTGCCTTGGGCAGCCTGACATCTGTCCAGTATACCAAAGCCTTTAGGTTGTAATAGTTGCACTGTACGTCACAGATACACTCCCTGCACACGGCATAGGGCATAAAGCTGACATCCAGACGTACCATCCTCAGAACTGAAAAGCCCCAGTAGGAATGACAGTCTAAGGATATCATCAGGAAACAGGCACATCCAGAAGGAAAAAGGACCAGGGGGTGGAGAGAGGGAGTGAATACTGCAACACTGAAGAGAAGATCTACTGTTATGGTAAGATTTTACATAACTGTACTATGTCCTTCCATATTACTGTTGCAGTATTCTTTAGAATAGGCCAGCAGAGCCCTCTAAGAAGCCGTGAAGAATGGCCCTTGCAAAACCAGCTCTGGCCCTAGAAATCATATCCAACTTATAGCAAATCAATACAAGTATACACAGAAGCCCAGGTAGCTGTCTCAAGAATAGAATTAGTATCCAAACCCTTGAAAAAAAAAAAAGCACCACAAGAAGCCACAGACTAGGAGAATGAGCCTTAACAGCAGAAGACAGACTCTTCCCAGAAGAAGAATAGCAAAAAGAAATGGCTTTAGATATCCAAGAAGAAATGGTTTACTTGCAAACAGCCAAATCTAAAGACGAGGATGAAAAGAAACAAAAAGCTGCTCAGATTTACGAAAAGCTTTAGTCTTATCAAAATAATATCAGAGTTGTCTCTGCAAATCCAAGATATACAAAACCTTTTCATGAGCAGACTGCAGAGAAGGGAAAAAAAGTGGGCAAATAAACAGACTAAGAGACAACTCTTTAACGACTTTGGGCATAAAAGGATTAGTATGAAGGGACACCCTATCCTTATGAAAAACTAAAAAAGAAGGAACAGCCATAAGGGCTTGCAACTCAGACACCCATCTGGCAGAAGTAAAGGCCAAAAGAAGAACAGTCTTCAAAGAACAATGCTGTAAGGAAGCTGAAGCAACAGGCGCCAAAAGGAGCCAGAGTCAATTTTTATAAAACAAAATTAAGGTCCCATGAAGGAGAACAGGTTTCATGGGAAGCCTAATGTGAAGGACTCCTTTAAGAAACTGTTTGGTCTCAAATCTAGAGGCCACTGGGGAGACAAAGGCAGACAAGCAGAGATAGCTGATAGTTGGGCCTTAAAAGAAGAATATGTCAAGCCGGCATTGAACAATTCACACAAATGAGAGAACCAACGGAACACTCACAGCAAGTGGATCCAGGTTACAAGAAAGACCCCAAACTGAAAATCTTTTCAATTTGGACAAATAAGATGTTTTGTAGTGCGTTTCCTGGCCTCCTGCAGGACCCACAGCACATCCTCAGAAAACAGGTATGTGAAGGGAATCAAAACCCTATCACACAGCATCAGTTAAAGAGTGGACAGGTGGGAATGGATAAAATGCCTTGTCTTGTGTGAGTAGGTCCACTCTGTGAGGTAACTTGCAATAACTGCCCTTGGCTATCTGGCCTAAACGGGAGTCACCAGCAAGATTTATGAGCATCCTGTTTTATCTTGAACAGGAACTTCAGAATGAGAGGAAGGGGAGTGAAGGCATTAAAAAACATCCCCATCCAAGAAAAAAAGAGATGGCATCCACCTTTCTAGCCAGAGGAATGGAACTCTGGTGCAAAATAAATGAAGTTGTCTGTTCAGAGGATAAACAAGCAGATCTACTTAAGGATTACCCCACTGGTGGACAATGTCAGAAACACATCCTTGTGAAGCATCCACTAGTGGGATTGAGTTATGGACCTGCTCTTCCACTATGTTCTCATATGAGGGAATGTAAACTGCCTGAAGGGTAACCGGATACTGGATAGCTACATCCCAAACCTGATGGGCTAATCTGTACAGGAAATAAGACTTTGTCCCCCCTTGCTTGTTGATTTACTACAGCACTGTGATATTGTCGGTGAGAATTTTAAGGGGCCCTGGAAGGAAGAGAATGAAAAGCTTGAACAGCTGGAAGAAGAGCTCTGATCTCTCTGACACAGATGTGATCTTTCTTTTGTCAAAGGGACAAAAGGTCTTGCACTTTCAGAGGACCAAAGGAGGCACCCCATCCCACATCCGAGGCATCTCTAAAGAGTTCCTGGCAGGGAATAGGAGGTTGAAAGGGAAGCCCTGGGCTGAGGGACAATTGGCAAAATCACCGCTGAAGTTCCAGCTTGAGGCATGGAAGAAGAGGGACTAGAAAATCTAAAAGATGGGAATGCTGAAGCCAAACTGGCTAGAAACCACTGGAGCTTTCTCATGTGAAGCTTAGCCAGAAAAAGCATAGGAATGGTGGAAGCTATACAAACTCAGATCCCTCAGAAACTCCATGGATGTAATGAAAGCCAGAGGAAGAAGAGATTGAAAGAACACAGGAGTTAAAGCCTTGGGAGGACACAGGGATGCCAGCATTAGAACAGTCTGGATCCTGCACCCCAGAAAAACATGATCCAGGAGTTAGGAAAGATTTTTGGAAATTCACAGTAAAGCCCAGCTTTGCAGGACAGAAGTAGCAAGGTGAAGATGCTGAAGTAAAATCTCTGGATAGGAAGACTGAATGAGCAGGTCATCCAGATAGGAAATACCTGTATCCCTCTCAACCTGCAGAAAGCAATCACAGGAGCGAAGCATTTGGTAAAGACCACTGGGGCAGTAGTGAGGCCAAAGGGCAAAACAGAGAACTGAACTGAAAATCCCAGGAAGCAACAGAGAAATGTAAAGACTTCCTGAAAAGAGGATGAAGAGGAATATGTAGATAAGCATCCTTGAGATCCAAGAGAACTATAAAAGCCTGAGGAAGTAGCAGAGGAAACCAGATTTGAAGAGATAGCTTCTGAAAGGAAGGGACCTTTTTAACTGACAGAGATCCAGAATGGGTCACCAGGTTCCTTATTTCCGGAGGACCAAAAAAATTCTGGAGTAAAACACCTTCCCCCTATGAGGAGTTGGAACATCTTGAATTGTTCCTTGACCCAACTGGCCCGAAGCACCTCTGGAAAAATGGGCAGCTGTTCCGGAGGTTGGTGACAAATGCCCAAAAAGGGAGGAAGAGATTTTCAAACCATGTAATAACCCTAAACTAAGAAAATACGGGCGGAGGCAAAACGGCCACAACAACAAGTTTATTTTAAGTGCTTTTCGTCGGTTACAACTTACTTCATCAGAAAAAAAACATAGTTGTGAAATCATGAAAATATACAAAATCACTTAATTAGTGCATTAAAATTTAAAGAGACACACCAGTCCCTAACTCGCATTATTAAACCTATTAAAAGTTAAAAATGACATTCAATAAACCATTATTCCATTAAAAATTACCAAACGATATAGTATAATAATGTTAACAAATACTGACTTGTGATGAGACATCTGGCAAAAGTCAATCAGAAGTTAGTAGTACATAATTACTAAGAGTACCCTAGTAAATGACAATTTAATAGCAACACCTGAACAAATATTTGCATAAATATATATATATATATACCTGCTGGCAAAAGGTGCATTAAATTGGACGTGAGAAACATATTTTTTATTATTGGTTATTATTTATCTCTTTAAACTGTTAGTTTTAACATACAACCGATCGAACAGGAGTCATTAAGACCAGGGAAACAATAAGCATTCAGTCTAACCTGCCATGTTAACTCCTGCTCGTCGAGTTTAAGATGTCTTGGTCCACCTCTAGGGTCGACCTTAACCTGATCAATAACCATAAATCTAAAACTATGGTTCGTATAGCTAGATGTGTGCTTAGCAAGTGCATTTTCCAATTTACCTTTTCTGATAGCATATATATGCTCATACATCCTATCTCGCAATCTTCTCTCAGTCTTGCCTATGTAAAATCCCAAACATAATGTACAACAGGCTAAATAAGTAACGAATGTAGAATTACAGTTGCATCTATCCTTCAATTTATATGTTACTCCATTTACATGGAAAGTGTTAGATTCATTTTATATATTTACAATAATTACAGTTCAAACACTTGTACATACCAGGATTCCTGGCAACTACTGTATCCTGTCTTTCAAGCAATGATTTAAGGTTCTTCCCCTTCCTATAGACTATATTAGGTGCTACACCTATTTTCTGGTGAATTTTTGGGTACGTCTTAAACAAGTCCTAGTTTTTCCTTAAAATAGAAAGACAGTGTTTACTGTTTGTACTAAATGTAGTTATAAAATGTATTGTAGTTTTAATGTCCAATCGGCCTACATTTTCAAGTTCAACCAGGTTAACATCAGAACTTGTATTCTCTGTAGGCAAAATGCCTTCTTTTAAAGAGGGTGACGTAGGTCTTATACTTAAAAGTGGTACATATTATTTTTTATTTTTTCTGACACTTCTTGAATAAGTGAATCTAACAGTAGTTCAGGATACCCTCTATGGAGGAACATGTTCTTAATAAGCTCGCACTCGCCCAAGAAATCCTCGTCCAGACTGACCATTCTAGAGGCACGTACCAATTGCCCCTTGATGACCGACCTCTTTTGATGAAAGGGGTGACTACTAGTGTAGTGGAGGAAGGTGTTCGAGTATGTATTCTTCCTAAACATCCTAGCTGTAAAATTGTGTAAGACATAATTTTTGATTAGCAGGATATCAAGGTAGGCAATAGTGTCACAATTAAAAGTGGATGTAAATTGGAGAAAGTCAGTGGTATTATTAAAATAGTCTAACACTGACCTACTATCATCTTCATTCCCTTTAAACAGGATGAAAATATCATCCAAAAATCTAGTATAGAAAATGAAGGACTCCAAAAACTTATTGCCTTTAAAAACATGTTCTTCTTCCCAGTAAGCCATTACCAGGTTAGCTATACTCCCTCCACAGGGCTACCCCATAGCTACCCCTATTTTCTGCAAGAAAATTTTATTTAGGAACATAAAATAGTTGTTAGTCAAAACCAGATCAATAAGTAGCGAGACCAATTCAATTTCCCTAGGTGGTGCATTGTGTTTTTTGAGCATAAGAGTAACCCATTCCAATGCTAGATCCTGAGGGATACTAGTATACAAGTCCTTTACATCAATGGTAAGGAAGTTATAGCAAACATTAAACTCAAATGATCCTATCTTATCCAAAAAAGACCATGAATCCTTACATATTTGGGACTCCTTGCTAAGGTATAGTTTCATGTAATAACCCTGGCGAATCATGGAAAAAAAACAGGAGTCTTGGGTGATCTTTACCCAATAGGAAGAGACAGGGAAAGATGCAGAGAAAGAGGAATGTGATTGAGAAGAACAGGATAGTCAGACAGTACCTGGTTTGTCAGGAAAAGGAGGCTTCTGAGTAGCCTTAGTGGGGGGGGGGTCCTTCTACCATACCTTTTACCTTTGGGGAGGACAAGACTGTATAAGAACAATGACAGGCTTGTTACAGTAATTCCTGTGAAACTTGAGAAAAGATAAAGCAAAAATATGATTCAACTACTGTAAGCCCTTACCCTTTTCATGCATAGATTTTAAACGTTTCTGCAGCAGTAGAACCAAACAAATGCTTATTATCCAGAGGAGCATCCATACGTTTAGCCTTAATATCATCTGGCAAAGGTTGAAGTACGAGCCAGAAATAGCTCCTCAAAACAGATCCAAAAACTGCAGCTCTAGATAAAGCATCAGCCGCATCAAAGTTGCATTTAATGGAATGGCAGGCAACTTAGGAGGATGTCCCTGACAAAGCAACAGCAGAGGCCTTCACGTCAGAATAAGTAAGATCTGAAATGGCTTGACTGGCCTGTGAGACAGAACAGCCAAGAAATACCTGGTTAAATGTGCCTGATCGTTCACAGCTCTAAAGGCTAGGGTAGCAGAAATATACACCTTCTTAACTAGCCTCTCATTGGTTCTGCTGTCCTTATCAAAGGGAAATAACTTGGTTGAAAGCAACAGTTTGGAAGGTTCATCAGAAGCCACTGAGAAGACAGAAGGGTCAGCAGAGGGATACTTATAAAGAAACTTCCAGTCATCAGTCACTTTATAAAACCTATCCGGTTTCTTGGGAGCAGAAAGTTGTGAGTCAAGAGCCTGAGAAGCAGTGGAAAAGCATCCAGCAGGGCAGCAAGAACAAGAGGAACAGCAGTCTAGGAAATGCCTATAGTACCTTTTCTGAACATCAGAGACCTGAGTAGAGTCCCATTTGAAAAATTCCATCATTCTAGAAATAGTATTACCAAACAAAATCTCATCAAAAGGAGAGTCGGGACTGACAGACTCCTCTTCTGAGCCACAGTCTATTGGAGAAGGAAACTGAAGGAATAAGTGAGTTTTCATCAGAATCAGCATCATTAACAGAGGAATCCTGCTCCCTAGGTCTCTAGGGGTAGAAGACCAAGGAGGAGCAGGAATCACCCCCCCCCCCCCCCCCCCGTAGAGGCTTCAAAGACATAGGAGCATTAAACAGGCTTTGAGTGAAGTTTTCCATTCACTCTGAGGATCCTTAGGAGCAGGCAAAATGTGTTCAGTCTCCTGCTTCTTTCCGAGTGGGACATGTGCCTTAAAAAATTTAGGAGGTTCTGACTCCGGACAACACTCTATAATGGCAGTTGAAAACTCTTCCCTCACTAAATATCTGAGGAACACCCCTAGGCCTTTCAGTAATTAATCAGCTGCAGTTCCCCGTGTACATCTGAAGGGGACATCTGCAAGGCCTCCATGGACATGCATGGAATCGGATCCATGCTGGCCTCTAAAGCAGTCAAGGCAGAGGAATCCAAGGAACCTGGATGATCCCCCGTGCTTTCACCAGCCTCAAGAGAGAAGTCTGGTGGAGATGGTACAGCTGAAGAATCCATCTGAGCTTTCTTGGTCTTACCTTTGAGGATGTCTGACCTTCGGGCCAGGAAGATTCTTCCATAGTGTCTTTAACTAACAGTTTAAGTCATTGGTTCTCTAAGCACATCGCAAGGGAGGAAAGATGACTACTCAACATCTTTGGGATGAAAGCTTGACAAATCTCACAAGATGTATTGAGAAGTGCCTAACAGAACAAGCACTACTTGCGACAATCTTTATGGGGAATCTGTCTCCCACACTGGCATTTCCCCTTTCTGGATGACATGAAACCAACAACTAGAACAAGGCATAACAAAGATAAGAAAATCAAAAAAAAAAAAAAACTAATGAGGCAGTTACTTGAAATTGGTTTAGTAACCAGTAGATTACCAAGCATTCAGACTAATGATCGAAGAAGGCATGTGGACTAGTGGCAAAGAAGTTCTGGGGAATGGCATGTCCAGATGTCACCTGTATACCCTCTGCCGTGCACGGGGGGGGGGGCAGTTGACCTTGCCATAGGACTATTTGCTGTCGATTGTTGAGTTAGTTACTGAACCATGATTTGGTGGGGGGGTTATATTAAGGGTAGTTAGAGTGTCTAGGAGCATCGAGTGGTTAACCATAATAAAGGCTTTGGATAAGTCTAGGAATATGGAGGCTGTAAATAGACCGTTGTTTCTAGGATTATTGACAATATCAGTGAAAGAGAGTAGTGCTGCTGTGGTGCTATGGTAGGGTCTGAAGCAGTGCTGTGATTTGGCTAGTAGGTCGTTTTGTTGAAGGAATTTCATTAATTGAGAATGCACAACTCTTTCCATTATTTTAGATAGGGGAGAAAGAATAGCTATGGGTCAGTAGTTGGTCAGTTCAAGTGATTTGCCTCATTTATGCAATGGTATGATGTGGGATATTTTCCATAAGTTGGGAACTTTACATTCTGATATTGATCTATTAATAAGGATGGAAACTGGGTAGGCTATTACTTCTGATGTCATTTGAAGGAAGTCTGCTGGCAGGTTGTCAGCTGCTAAGGTGGTTGGTTTCAGTTTTTTCAGTTACGATTGTATTTGTAAATACTTGGTGCAGGGAGAAGTTAGAGAGGTGGTCTAGTGAGCTGGTATGGTTGGGGGTGTCTGTAGATTTGGGAGCATTAGTATTATTTTGGGTGTTGGCTAGGGCTTGGACCGTTTCAGTAAAAAAATTATTAAACTGAGTGGGGATGTTATTGTGGTTAGTTGGTAACACAGGTGTGAGGGTGGAGGATTTCCCTGGGTGCAGTAAGTTTTTCATTGTAGCCCAGAATTTGTTAGGGTTATGAGCGTGTTTTTCTTGTATGGATTTATAGTAGTTAGTTTTGATTCATTGAAGTGGTTTTGACTTTAATGAAAGAAAGGAACAAATCCTGGTTACAATTTCACAATGTTTTGGTATCTTTTGTTAGCCATAGAGCATATTTGGTTTTGATTCTAATGGTTCTAGAGGGTGTGTGCTGGTTTAGAATCTTTAGGAATGTTGAATTAAAGTAATGTACAGCTTTGTCTATAGGTAGTTGTTTTAGTGGGGTCCAATTGCAGTACTTAAGTGCATTGGTAAATTCAGTGGGTTTAAAAGATCTTTTGTTCCGTATTACCCTGAGTATAGGTTGGCGAGTATGGTGTGGTCTATTCCTAATTATGTAGGTTGCTTGGTGGTCACTCAGACTATCTGGAAGACAGCCTGATTGCTGTGCTTGAGTGGGATCAGATAGCGCAATCCAGTATAGTATAGACTGGCTTTTGCTTTTCTTGTCAATTCTAGTGCGGTCAGTTATAATTTCGGAGAACCCATGAAGGTTAATGTGGGCTGTGGGGGTTTGGCTGGTGCAATCAGACCAGTCAATGTTAAAGTCACCTAATAGTATGGTTTCTTGTGGGAGACAGGTGGACATCCAGTCTAGTAGGCTTTCTAGTTAAGTAATGTTATTGCCTGGTGGGATACAACCCCCAGCAATAATTATTTGTTGGAATTAAGTTTTAATCTTGCAAGAATTAGTTCTACATCTTTGATATCATCAGCATTACATTCAATTTGATCTATATTGAGATGACTTTGAAATAGGATAGCTACACCTCCTCCCTATTTTTCCAATTCTATCTTTGTGTATAATATTGTATTTAGGACACGTAATTTCGTTACTATGGTTATTTGGTTTGAGCCATGTTTCTGTTAACATGGTTATATCTGGTTTATTAACAGCGAGGAGGGTATGAAGGTCCTGTGTTTTGTTAAGTATACTTCTCATGTTTAGGTTTAATAGGAGGAGTGATGAAGCTGGTCTTGGGTATAGAGGATTTGGTTGATTTGAGTTGGTATTGGGAAGAGATGTTTTGGGACCTGGGTTTGGGTGAATGTCTCCACAGCAGGAGAAGTTTTGGCAAAGGTAGAGGTATAGTGTGGCCAATTTATGTAGTATTTTTGTTAGTTTTGAATAGTATTGAGGGTTGGCTTTCTGTTGACTAATATAATATGGGTGAGAGAGGGTGTGATGAATAGAGGTTGTAAGGTGATACGGGACAGTTCTTTAGTTTTAAAGAGTTGGTTAGTATGTCTGTTTGCCATGGTGGAGGGGGGGTGAAGTTGAGGTATGAGTGATAGTAGATGAGAAAAGACAACTGGAGGAGACAGAGGACAATTAATGGATAAGGTGCTAGCTTAAGTAGGTGGGTGTTATATGTGTTGGACATGTTATGGTGCAGAGAAGCTTTAGAAAACGGCAGAGTCGGAGCACAGGATCAGCTCTGAACCCGACCAATAAGAAGGAAGGTGAAATAGGGACAACATATCAACTATCTTGTTAGTTTTGACAGTAAAAAAAATATGACCAAATTTCTTTCTTTACTCAGGATTTTTATTCAAGTCATCACTGAATCAATAGGTTGTTAAAAAAAAAAAAAAAAAAAAAATGGCACCTCAAAGAATCTAGAACTCCAGGAATTCTCAGGACCTAGTGGCACCAGATCCCAACATAATTAAGTTAACTTCTTCCAGCACAGCTGGAGCACAACTACAGCAGAGTCTTAGCCAGTTAGGGTATGTTAAAAGGATGGAGAAAAAAATGCAAAACAAGAAAAAAATCGTCTATCTGGTTTGCGTGGGGCTAGGGAAAACAGTGTTCAATGGGGGTGTGGAAGCTTTGTTTAGTGCTATGTTTCACCTAAAGCTATAGCCTTGCTGATTGCAATCAGACATCTGCAATGCATACAGTTCATAAAGTGGCTATGCTAAGTGGGTAATGAGGTAGTCTGGATGAAAGCAGCGGATGCAGTGTGTTTCACTGCAGGTGATTGTCATGGACTTATCATAACAGAACTCCACATCATTCCAATTAGCCCAACTCATTAGTTTCCTGCAGCTCACCCTCACTTTAAAGTAACCAGACACCACTGCCTGTCATAGCATTGCTCTGTGACAACTGGGACCAGTGTTCACAATGGAAACCACAGAAAGAGAAATAACCATAACAATCCTTATTTTACATGATTACAATTTTACTTTCTATCAGACATTTCTGGATTTAACAGAAATTTTTGAAATATTCAAATACATAACCAAGAAAGGCATTAATGTTGGGTCTATATTATTCCAGCGAAAGTGCATATGTGCAACCACATAAAAGTCGACACATAATGCAGAAAAGCTGGAAATCACGAATGGCCGCGAAATCGAATTTTTTTCCTAGGGAAAAATTCATGCGGCTGCTCGCAAAAAACCCTAAATTAAAAGCATAAGTGGGGGGGCTTCACCCCCACACGCCACCCACCAACTAAATATACCAACTCTGAGATCGCACTATAGCAACAGAAAGGGCAACAAACTTTTAAATGTAGGCTGGGTTTCTTCATCATTCTTTATTATCACAGGAGGTGAAACAAGTATTTTAAGGCTTGAATTCCTTCCTACTCAGTGCACATCAGGGTTACTATTAACCATTTTTCATTTTTCTCCTGGGATTACTATTAAACATAATGCAACCTTTCTTCCTTAAAAAAAGGGTTACTATTACTACAGAGTGCAAAAGTTATGCTATATTTTCTCCACATACCAATGGAATCACCTAGTCTAATCCCTACTCAAATATACTCCCTTATTAATTGCTGCAGCATAAGTTGACATATATACCCAATACAATATACCAACAAATCTGTGTACTCCTATCCTACATATTTAAATCGTATTTTGTGTGCATGTCTGTGTCTGTGTGTATGCATCTGACCACAAAGTGACTCTGGAAAAATTTAAATCATTCTGTTACTTAAAAACATATTAAAATGCTTAAGGCTTAAGTATTTTATTTATTGAACAAAAACATATAAATGTTAACAATACAACTCTAACATAACTGCCCAGCAAAAAGGAATAAAATAAATATTTAAAGTAAAAACTGGAAGCCACAGAAAGCCAGGATAACCAGTAATCCACAAACGTTTATTGATAAACCACAGGCTAAGCACTTTCGTCTTATAAAAAAGACATCTTCAGAACCTGACTTTACAAAAGCAATGCGAGTTCAAATACTGTTACAAATCAAAGTAAAAAAGACACACCCTCATTCATACATCTCTCAGGATCAATCATGTGACCCCACAACTTGGAACATTAAAGACACATTACACCAAACTTTTGTATTAAAAACCACAATTTCCTTACATCAATATATATTCTTTAAAACACAGTCCTATGTGTACCTTTATGCTGTTTAAATCATTTTATTTCATCTTAATTTTAATTCACTAGCTATGGAGATGTTCTCATTTAGTCCTTGCAAGGCTGTTGCATCAAACTTGAGCTGCCACAACATCTCTTGGTGCAGCAGTTTATTTTTCCAGTTGCCTGGAAACACTTGTAATGATTTTTGATCAACAACAAAAAATGTAAATTTAGTAAAATTGCTACAGGACATCGAGTGCCATGCAAGTGCACTTTTGTCAGGGGCAGCTCATCCTATCAGACTGCTGGACTGCAGCCCTCCCACCTACAATAAAAACAAAAAAATATCTGTAAAACAAAAAATTCACAAGCCCCAATCCTCCTCCAGACTGCCTTACCAGCAGTCCGGATAGGGACAAACAGGTACCCAGCAATCATTGCTGTGAGATACCACGATTCTGTGTGGTGACGACCGCACAGAGGAGCTCCGGACTGCTTCAGCCGCAGTCAGAACCAATGAGAGGACTGAGCTGCTCTCGCGGGACTTGCGAGACTTTCAGTGCGCGGGCTTCATGGATGGAAATCAGGTTGCTTCGTTTGGTCGCAGAATTACTTGGGCTGGTAGGTGAAGGAGCAAAGGGTGTGTGTGGATTGCTTAGTTCGGTCACAGGAGCTGATCATGTTTAATACCGGGTGTTCGTTCGGTTGCAGGGGTCTGAAGGAGTTGAGCAGGGTGTGTGGTTGAATTGCTTCGGTCACAGGAGCTGATCGGTGTGTGTGTGTTTTAATCCATGGGAAAATCTGCTGAGCACCTTCAAAGTATGCATTGAAATTAGCTGACCATTAAGGATGACATGCATTATAAATAACCAGAACATGTTCACTTATTGCCAAGATGTCATGTTGAAGAATCGGAATGACAGTCTTTTTTTTTTTTGTAAACAGATTGAAGGGTTTTGGATCTGGAGAAATTATATATTTTTCACAATCCTTTTTAATGATGTTGGATACTATTTTGTATAGTTAAGGGCTGTTTTATGAACTTCTGAAGATCTCTTTGAAAAAAATGTTCAGATTTAAGGATTTCTTGAAGTGGGAGGTGTGGAAAACTTATGCGTAATCAAATGTGGAGTTAATATTTTCTTTGAAAAAAAATTATTCTTTTGCTTTTGGCATAAAGAACAGTGCTTTGATGGTTCATTCTACTATTTTTCTTCCATTGTACATGTTACATTCATATATTTTTTAAAAATGTTTCTTCTTTTTCTGTTCAGTTTGCTTGTTTAAAAATGTAACTGTACCCTAGTCTTTTCTACTTTTGTATATGAACAAATAGATAAAGTTTTAGTAAATGAATGGGTTAGTGTAAAATAAAAATGTGCAAAGGAATATGACATTGATGACCAAAAGAGTGTGGTATTATTTATTTTACAGAAAATGCAATAGAGCCACATCTAAATAAGAAAATTGAGGGGCCAGGTAAGAATGCTAAAAGAATGTTAAGTTAACATGGATATTGAGATAAACAGATAACTTGATAATACTGACAAACACAAGACTGTGGATGAATATGTATTAAAGGTGGTGGAAAGATATTTGAAGTATGTAGGTTTAATGTGATGTAAGTAAACTGTAAAGGGAAATATTCTGTTATGTTAGGAAGGGGTTGCTTTACTAAGAAACTTATTTCAATTTTAACCAAATCTTATGGTGAAAGAAGTAGTTCCACAGAAATGGAAAACAATATTACAAGAAGTAAAACTCTTATGTTTACATTCAAGTATATTTACTACATTCATTTCTGTTATTAAACCTCATATATTAAGGGGTTATGATTCTCATACCTAATTAATAGAAGTTGCTAGAGATGACTTTAGGAGCCATGTGGAAGCTTAAGATGCAACTCCTATAAGAACAGGAATCCTATATAAAAAAAAGTAAGGAAGAGGTGGAGATAGATTAATCACATTATGTATCAATCATTGTTATACATATATATTGACTTGTAAAAGTAATAAATTATAAAAGGGAGTATTTTAGGAAAAAAGTATTAGTAAGGTATGCTCATTTTTAAGAAATGTTTGCAAGCAGAAAAGGAATAACATAATAATAGAAATATGATTGGGTGAATAAAAAAAAGGTTTAGTCATTGTATTTAGATTAGACAATGCACCGAACAAAGGAAAATAATGCTATTGTATAATCATGGAGCAGTACTATTGGATTAAGCTATGGGTGAATTTATATGAGGGTATTAAAATACTAGATGGAAGAAATTAATCATCTGAGATGACATAGGAATAACTAGATTTGTTAATGGGAAACTTTGTTAAAGAAAATGCTATGACATAAATAGCATTTAAACAGCAAGAACACAGAAAGTGTTGTATACGTGGTATATATTGGGAACAATAGAACAGTTTTATGCCATGTGAGAGGACAGAAGGGATTCTGGAATACTACAAAAAGGTTATTGCAAAATTAATATGTAAATGAAGCCAGTTTGATTATGATGTTGTATGGGAAATACAAGGTGTGAGAGAGAAACAGAAACTGGATTTGAACAAATGAACACAATTTTTTCATGTGTAGGGTTTAATTGAAAAGCAAGATGTCAGAAACGTATATAACAAAAATGAGAAATGTCAAGTATTCTAATCAGGATAAAGTTTTTGTCATATGAAAAAGGATGAAGAAATAACATTTTTTTTCTTTGATGCTGATTTGTTTATAATTGAAATAAGGAACGTACATATTTTATTTGTGTAAATAAGTACTATAAATAATACACCCCTGCTTTTTCTTAAGTGACATGGGATATTTTATAGCCACCTGACATACCATGAACTGGGGCAGAAGGGACCTCAGTTTTCCATCTCATTGGAAGCATGGCACATTCAAGTGGGAGCACCTAACTTTCTCCACAATGCATTGTCAGTATGTCATGCAAATAGTCAGCTGATGACTGCATCCAAGACAAGTTTCCTACCTGATGAGCTACTGACATTGATAATTAATATAGTTCAAGGGCTCTCCCAAGTGAGATAAGGAATGTGTGATAGCCAAATAACTATATCATTATGCATGTTGGTTTCCTAAGAGAAATATTCCCTGGTATTTATAAAGGTTACCACTAAGTGTACAATTAGTGTACACTTTCTATATTCAAGAACATCTGTACCTCATTACCTGTGCTACCTATTCACTCAGTAAAGTTACTACTAAGGGAACACTTAGCGGTAAATTTTATGTATCCCAGAATTTTTTTACGCTTTGTTTTTGGTGAAAAAAGTCTTAAATATCAAAATGGAATAATTCCCCTAAAGATGAAATCACAGCATATGGTCCACTCATTTCTCTCACTGCTGTTGCCATCTATTACCATGCCATCGCATGCTGTCCACTCATTGGTCTCACTGCTGCTGCCATCTATTGTCATGCATTTCCTCAAACAGCTTCCCATATAAGCTTTTGGCTCTTACCATACAAACAAAGTTGCCTTCCTTCCATTTGTACCCTGGCTCTATCCTTGGAGCAGTGCTCCTGGGCATACAATAAAACCAAGACACTCTCTTACACCACAAAGAGAAAATAAAAAAAAGTTAATTTAGTTCCAAAAAAATTGAACTGTGCAGCTTGTCCACCCAATCAGTAGCCCTTCTGTTTCTTCTCTGCCTTTCTTTCTAAATCTCCCTTTCTCTCTCTCTCTCCCCCTCTCACTGTGTGTGTGTGTGTGTGTGTGTGTGTGTGTGTAATGCCCCAGTTGCTTCATAGTGGTGGGTAGAGAATAAGGCTTGAACCCTGTACCCAAGTGACAAGAGCCTGAATTCCCTACCCACCACCATTTCTAAAACATTTGCAGATTTTTGCCTCATATTTGTTCTGTTCCTCATAAAATCTGTGTTTCTGTATTGTTGTTACTTAAAACAGACAGTAGTGCAGTGTTGCCTGACAGCTATGAGTTGACTGGTTTGATTCTTGGTTGGGATCCCTTCTGTGTGGAGTCTGCATGTCATCCGTGGGTTTTGATCTGTTGTCCTCAGTGGATATTATTTTTTGGACTGTATTCCCCCATTACTGGCTTCGTCCAGGTTTTTTGTGCCAAGGTTGAGAGCTATGGTGATAACTGAACTCACTGAATATGTTTGGGGGCTGTATTCCCCCATTATTGGCTTTGTTCAGGTGTTTTGTGCTAAGATGTCGACAGCTATGGTGAGAACTGAATTCACTAAATAGTAGCCATTTAAGTTTCAGTCTTCCTTTCTTTCATAAAAATAGACGATTTGGCATAGTCATATGTTGCTTTGGCTGTTTAGCACAGGGACTGAGGTTCAATACGTGGCAGTGAAATGTATATTGGTAACACAGTATTTTATTCTAGCAACTTTCCAACATTATACAAGCAATGTTTAAAATGTGTCCCTGGTTTTTGGGCTTTTGTCCCCCCCCCCCCTCCCCAAATAAATTTTGGCTTTGTCCAGATTTCTTGTGCTGCAAAGTTCAGAGATACAGCTGTGTGTTGAGATTTTACAAGGAGCTGAGAGCTGCAGGGGAACAAAAGTTTAGTGCTGCTTATGCCTAGTCTGCTTACACTGTAAATAGCACAACAGGTAGTGTTACTTACTTTTGATGCAGAAGGCTATGGATTCTACTCAGTGAGTAGGTAGATCCATTGCTGATACCGTACTCTGTTTTAAAGGGGATGGATGCTGCAGTCCTCTTTGGCAAAGATACTTAGTAACTATGAACCTGTTATCAGTTTGCCATCCATTCCCTATTGCGATATTACTAGCATTATAATTTTTTTAATGCAACATAAGCAATTTATTCCTCAAGGGCAAAAGGCACTTTATTTGTAGATGAAACAATGACATATCCAAAGTTGTTTGCTAGCAGTAACCTCTTCATTAGTTAACAGATTTCTTTAATGTGGAATTATTTAGATGGCTTTTACTTCTTCAGAGATCGTGCATATTTACTGATACTGGTGGACTGTTGAAGTTTGAGTAGACTTTTATGATGGAAATGTTCTGAATTGGGCAGTTCAACTGTACTGTATTGTACAAGGAATATAACTTAATAAGTCAGGAAAGTGTATCAAAGAGCATGTGTATGTTTCATGTTCAAGGGGCCTAGAATTTGAAAACAGCCCAAAATTAATCTTTATCTGCCACTGGCAAAATGTATTTTCTTTGAATGTGGGTTTCAATGCCTTTTCAATGAATGTGAGTTTCAAGGGCAGAGAAGTTTTAACGCTAAGTCTATTTTCATTGTGAGACCGCATTGCTTTGTTTAGCAGATATCTGTTAGGGTTTATGCTGTAAAATATATAATAAAACTTTCAAATGAAATCCATATCATCGCAGAAGTAAAGCAGTATGCACATTACAGTGTTTATGACAAATGGGGCAAAATAACCAAGGAATTGGAATGGCTGCAGGGGGGACGCTCCATTCAACCATGATTTTGTGTGTGTGGGGGCAGCAAACTCCGACAGCCCCGGCTGAACTATACCTCTCAACTGTCCAGACTTTTGCAGAATGAATAGATTTTTGCTTCTTATTTTTGGTTTGTTCCTCATAAAATTTGTGGTTTTCTGCCAAATCATTTAGGAATGAAGTCACTAAATAATGACAGACATTGAGTTTCAGACATCATAACCTTCAGAAAAATGCATGCTAAAGCAAGACCTGTTATTCTATCAACTGTCTTTTTAGTACTGTTTGTATTTCCCCCCAATATATTTAACCATATCCAGATTTCCTGCATTAATAGGTTGAGAGGTACGTGTAAATAAATCACTTTATAGAATTAGGAATATCCAAACCTCTCAACTGTCTCCAATTTTGGCTCAAAATGTTGCTCTCCCCTTAATAATCCCTCTGCAAAATGACAACTCTGGAAGAAAACGTGGAGGGTTTACAATTATAAATAACTGTAATGATCAGAGTTATAGATTACTTTTATTTCAGAAATGCATTTAGATGCTCTTATTTTGTCAGCTGCTCAAGTTAACAGTACTAATTTTAAAAAGGTATCCCTTCTTTGACAGGTTCCCAGCTGTATTGTGTGGCAATTTTATATTTTTGCATAACATATTTGGTCTGTTTTTCATAAAATTGTGTTTTTTCTGGCAAATTAATAAAGATTGAAGTTAGAAAATAATGGCAGACATTTAGGTTTAGATTTCATACCCTTCAAAAATTCATACTAATGCAAGACCTACTACTATTCTATTATCTTTCTAAGTTTATAAGAGCAATATTTAAAAAATTGTCTTTATTTTTGGGCCTTTGGCCCACTTCTATCTATGGCTTTGTCCATATTTCTTGCTCTGAGGTTGAGAGGTATGAGTGTCAGAGCCATCACCGTCAGCCAGAGACATTTCAAACTGTGACCTACATGTTGCACTCCACTCCCCATTGTAGTGGCTCTGGATGTGTCCAAGCAAGGCAAGGAACAGTTATGCAGTGTGCAGAATATTCCCCCATCCAAGGTAGACCACAGGTATCACCGTGGCTTTTCATCTGTCCTTGATTTTGCAGAATGTTCTGGTTTTCTGTCATATTTTTATACTGTTGATTTATGCTTCTTATTATTCAGAAAATGCATACTGTTGCAGTGCTCTGTATTAAAGTAACAATGCTTTAATGATCATCAGGTAAGCTTGTAAGATGCAAGTAAGCTTTAATAAGCATACTGTTAAAGAATTACCAACATTGAAAGCCTTTTCATTGTTGCCATGCAGAGAATATTTACATAACTAGATAACAAATAAGCGTTAGGTACTGAAATGCATATGACAGTATTTGTAATAAAGGACAGGATTACAGTATTTTCAGAAGCTCATTACATTTGTTGGAGACTTGCAGTTATCTTTGCAGGCTTTAACCATAAACTAAACAGAATGCCAGTCTATCATGTGTGGTCCATAACTTTTGCAGTAATCCTTTAAGCAATTTATCTTGAGCTTGATTCTTGTTTGCTGTTCATTTTTTACTTTGATCATGTGTTCTCCATGAAACAAGTAGATAGTTGTTGTCAGACAGCAGCTCTTTTTTTGGATAAGAAATATTTTTACAAGTGGGGGTATCACAGCGATTGCTACTTTCAGCATGTTACTTGGCAATTTTATAAAGCTGAATATAAATTATAATTAGAACTGCAGTACAAGGAGAAGTGGTTTGAGCTGAGTGCTGCTTGTTTTTTTTTTATATTTGATTTTGACTGGCATTCCAGTAATGTATTTAAAAAGCAATTTATTTTTTCATGCCTCACAACCTTTGTGTTTCCATCTAGATATTAAGTAAGTTGTCATGTAGCCAATGCATTGAAATAGTTTTTTCTTCTACACTTCATTTTGTCTTGCTTGGACTCTCGTAATGACGGTTTGGCACGCAGGGCAGTGTATTTAATTAAAGTTCCAGTTGTTGTGGTTTTGAGCATAGCCCCACCCCTTTCAGGTTGGTCACACCCCTTCCCAATGGCCCCACCCATTCAGCTGTCTCTTGTAGCCCCCCCTTTAAGTTGAAGTCACCAGCCACCACTGACTTTTGTTGTCTCCTTTTGATATACTATATAGGTGCTGATAAACTGTCTTGTTCAGTACATTGTTGGTTTTTCCAATATAAAAAGCCTGACAAGATGAGCATACTGCAAAATAAATAATTCTTTCTGAAGTGCAGTTGTATTTGCCATCTTTCGCATATCTAACTATTTTATACCCCTGGTAATCAGAATTAATATAACAACATTGATTGCATCTACCACACTTTCTAGTTGTAGGAAACACTATCGTGTTGCACTGGGTTTCTTTCTAGAATAGTTTTAAGATTACTTCGCTTTTTGTATGTAAATGTAGGAGTCCTGCTACCCAATTTTTTGGTGTTCTCATCACAATTTAATATATGCCAATTTTTAAAAATGATGTGTTCGATATTTTTAACATCAAGTGTGTAGTGTCCCACCATATTTGTAGCCATAGAAAAACTAGGTTGCATGTCTTGGGCATTGTTTAACACCTTAGTGAACCCAAATTTAATAATGGGTCCATAGATAGTGGATCGCTCACTTAACACAGATCTCGCTATGTTGTCCAGCAACTCACTAGGATAATCACGTTCTAATAGCATGCCCTTTATCAGGGCAAATTCATCTATACACTTTGCATCATCAGAATTTATATTCTATTTTTGACTGGAATTGCTGTGTTTCGTATTGAAAATAAATATTTAAAATTTTAAAAACTTGACTTCCTGAAGGCTGATGGGACTACCTCTGCCAGACTCTTAAAAGATGCTCCTAAAAAGATGGCAAAGGATGACTCCTATTCATAAGCTCAAATCAGGGAAGGGAGCCAATTCCAGAGGACTGGAGAAAGACATGTGAAGGAAATCCTTCTAGAAGTTTTTAACCTGGCTTCACAAGCTGCCAGCAGTCCATAACCTGATGACCAGAGCAGTATAACTGGGAGACGGGTTTTCACCAGCTCTTTCAGGAAAGCAGAATCTAGGCTGTGTACAGTATCATAGGCAAGTGTAAAAATTTTAAATACATATCCAGCTGTAAATAGCTAATACTACAGATCATGCACAGGTGTAATATGGCATGTTCAAGGTGTGCCTGTTAACAGCCTGGCCACATAATGCTGCAATCGCTGCAGGTGAGCCATAATGCAAGGTAGACAGCAATGCAGTAAATCAAGGCAAGATAGCATTACGCCAGGAGAGAAGCCAGCGATTTCTGTTTTACACTCAATATCATGTTCCATTTCTCACATGAAAAGGCATACATCTCCTGCACTGCTGATTCAGTTTCATAGGATGACTTTTCAACTAATATCGATTGATTGAAATATACTGCTTGGCACACTGTGTATATATTTACCTGTACATGTTTATGTGAATATCTGCAGCATAACCTATTGCACCTCTAATCTATCTTGCTTCTGAGAGATCTTCAGAAAAAATATACTCTGATGAGTTCAAGTAGTATGTCGAGGCCTGGCTGCAACCATCCCAACCTTCAATGAAAAGCAGGCAGTTCAGAGAATAACTGTAAATAATGAACTGTGACAATTTCTTTACCTTGAAGGATAAGGATCCAGGGCATACATTGTTGGACACGTAGCTAAAATGACATCCATGAGCTTATCACAAGCAACATAATAACATTTCACAAAGCATACATCTATATAATCCAACTCTAATGATCTACCATCCTCAATGGACAAATCCTAGGGAAGGGAGCACCTAATCTTGGCAAACTTGTCTGCAAAAACTCATGCAACTTAATTCCTTTGACAAAAAAAGCTAGGTAGAAAGACATGGTGAGTGGCATGTTCCTGCTAATCACACAAGAGAGGGACATAAACAATTGGATGCAGCAAAGTTCTCATGACATAAAATGGCCATTTTTTCCCCAAGAGATCTCTATCTGGTACAAAGCACACACTTAATCCAGAAATGTCAGTCCGCCAAATGGTACATCCAACCCTGCACCAAAGTCAAACCTCTACCTAAACCATCATAAAGACCTTAGCTTACAGTCAAACCATGACTCTTGCCAAAAGATACCTATAACGCTTATTCCGACTACAGCAACTAGATCCAGAGCATCAGTAACATTATCATATGCCATCTTAAACGCAACTGAAATTATCTGCATTGCACCCTTCAATAAACTGATCAAAAACTGGGCACAAGATTTTGGAGTTAAAGTCCCTACAACTGACCAACTCTATTTTTTTGATCGTGAGGGACCAAGAGCTAGGGAGGCAGAGCCTGAAATGGTTAAAGCAATACTCTAATCAAGAGAAGGGGTACAGTACCAAAATCCCTTGTTTCAAGACCAAGATATTGGACCATGTGTTTCCAATTATATAGGTTGTGATGGAAATAACCTCAGTAAACCATGACGTTTCAAGGCAAGCTTGCTGGTCTCATTTAAAATCAACCCTCTTGGGAACTCATGAATTAGGCTGAGGAGATCTTAGAACATACACAAAACAGCTCCACGGTAACGTGTAGGATAGTGTGAAAAAAAGAAAAAAAAAAAAACTACATTCACTCCTGCTTCAAAGATGTATTCAAGGGGATTAGACCCTCCTGTATTAATCTCAGACAACTCCATGTGTGATGAATGACAAAAGGGACCCCCTCTTCTTAGGCTACCTTGTTTCCGGCTTTGAGCAACATAACTGAGAAGAACAGAAGTCATAACACATGATTCAGGGTGGTCACCCAATAAGCTTTAGCATTATTTATTTTAAATTTGTTGACTGGGACAGTCCGACTAGATACAAGTCCATTTTCAGCGGATGCCCAGGGAGAAAAGCTCCACAAATCAATTACAAGCAATTAGAAGGAGTATAAGAGCAGCAATCATATTTACATAGACAGTATATTAAAACAAAGCCTCACTTACCTCCACCTAAGCACAGCTCACACAACATAGTAAGGCTTGACAAGCAGACAGTTTGATATTTTCAGAAGCTGACAAACACAATGTTCAATTTAAACTGACAGCAATATACTTTGTCAACAAGATGTGCATTTGTTGGACTACATTACAACCACATATTATATACACATGTATATACACAAAGGGAGAGAACGATGAATACACACCCACATACACGTTTAACACCTGGCCAATTTAAAAGCTGATCAGAAGTATTCAGGGTATATCAATTAAATCAAATGTAAAACTGAGTAGTAAGTATGCCAACAGCCGGGATGTTTTAAGTGAGATTCTGTTTTTGGTTTACAATTCTTAAGCTGTTTTACCATTTTAGTTAGTTGATGTCCCGATTCACTGGAAGGAAAAAGTAGTCAATGCCATTGTGGTGCATACCTGGTACATTTGTTTGGGAGACTTTTCCTATCTTCAGGTTTGTGAGGCCATGAAGCCAGCATACTGAATCTTGGGAGGGTGGGAGGGGATGCAGGGGGCTTGCCCCCTGCAAAAAATCAACATTTTATATTAGTAGTTTCAGTGTTTTGCTTCAATTACATTGATTTTGTGATACTACAAATATGACAACAGTCTTAAAAATCAGTATATGAATACCTCTATCTATATATAATTTATATACATACATACCCACACATAGAAAGCTCAGTTTATCAAGAAGAAGAAAAAAAAAAAATCAGCTAATCACACACACAACCTTTTTTGCCTGTACCATATCTTGGTACTGTGGGAATCGGGATTTGCCCTTTCTCCAATAATGCAATGTCATAGCTGATATAAATAATTAGTAAGGGGGTATGGGTTGCGCAGGGGGGCTTTCCTCTTGCAACTAAAAAAAAAAATTTTTGCAACTTTAAAACCTTTTTTGTATGTTCAAGCAGTTGTGCAAAACTAGTTAACACTTGGAATATTGTTTGGTTGACCAATATACATCTCACACACGCATGCACACACAGAAACACAGGTATACTACTTTCTGTACTAACCTTCATAAAGAAAAAGGAAAGTTTTTCCTTTGAAAACTTACACAATGGTGCATTTTGCCAGGAGGGTCTGTACCTTTCACTTACACTGCTAGTATGCAGCACTGACTGTGGTTTTGCCAAGTTCAGGTGGCAACAGAGTAAGGGAATCTCTCCTTGCCATTAATACATTTATAGCTGTGGGGATGTGGGAGGGCAGTGTAAGTGAACATTCCAGTGTACTCAATTGTAATATTTTTATATTTTCCCTTCTAGTCTCTATGTGCCTGTGTATGTGTACATGAAAAACAGTTTAAAAAAACTTCAAACTATCTCAGTGTTCCACAGCAATGAAATATTCTTTTCTGGATTAACTGAATACCAAAAAAAATCCTATGCAAATAAGGCAAAATTTTCCTCACTACCAGGTCAGTTATATCCCTGAAAGAGGCTCCCTGACTTTATGCCAAAGGCGCTAAGCACAAGTCGAATAACAAATGGGAAGAGGACACCTCTGCCTGGTTCCTCTGTTCAAATACTACGTGTCAGAGAGGTACCCTTCCCACCTTGATTTTGTTCTCTGACCCTCTTAATATCTTCCTGATTAACCCGATTATTCTGTACAGAAACAACTGCTACCATTGCCCTGCTTACAAAATCTCAGCTAACTTTATCAGACACTTTCCCTGCATCAAGACCAAGCAACAGCAGCAGCATCTCTTTGCACTCTGCTTTCCTCTGGATCATCATTGTTCTATTAATGTTGTCAAATGTTTGTTCCACCTCCACAAAACCACACTGATCCATAGCCATCACTTTGATAACACCTTAACCATTATTTTAGCTATTATAAACAAGTTATAATCATGGTTCAAAACTGAAATTGGTCTGTATGAAGCTGTGTTTGAAGGGTCTTTGTCCTTTTTGGGTAGTGCAGCAACCATAACATACTTCCAAGATGATACTACTATCCCTCAGTTTTGGAATATTGTTAAACAAAACATTCTAGTTATGCAGCATTTTCTTCTATCCTAACTTCCACAAAAATACTATCCGTTCCTGGAGACTTTCCTGTTTGATTATACATAACCATTTTTATTTCACCCCTCCCATCTTAGCTGTTAATTCTTGGGCTTTATCTTTATACTTGAGCCTTACATAAACATTTCCATTTGTGCTAGTCTTGGTTTCCATATTCCTCTGGCTTTAAACACATTTTCATATAATTTTCATAATAGCCAGAGACCCTATAGAGATGCTAAAGATATTTTACTAGTCACAAGCTCCCTAACTTTGGCAATATCATCTTGCATTCTCTGTTCATAGGAGGTTACTAGGCTATTGGCCCTGAGGCCCTTATATGCCTAGCCAAGAGTATAGCCCATGTTTAGACAAGTCAGCATCAGATGCCACTGTCCAGCAGGGACATAGGTGGAATTCCAGGGGTATATTTTCTGTTTTCCATCCAGTTATCCAGGTTGTGCTTAAAAAGGGGTAAAGACATACTATGCTTGATGTGGAGCGGGACTCTATTCCATAAATAGGGGAGTCTCTGGGACACAAATCTGTCACGTCAACAAGTCCTGTTGATGTCACAGACCAGGTTGAGGCCATGAGTGCAATTTACTCAAGTGAAGCTTTACTTGTGGATATGCAGCAGTCCCATCAAGGTGGGGTCCGTGATCGCCTTGTATGCCAGAAAGAGGTCACCTCTGAGAAGTCTGTATGAAACTGAGTAGAGGGATAGGGCCGTGTATGGTAGATGTTTGAGGCCCTGGATTCTCCTGCTGAGGAGCCTCTGTGGTCTCTCCAGCTGCTGCATGTGCTTTGCAAGGTACATGCCGAAAGGTGCATTGCACTCAATAATGGGCCTTATAAGGGAAGAATACAGGGATGTTATGAGCTCCTTGTCCCTGGATGAGACACTCTTACTTATAAGTGGCCCATGTAAAAGGCTTTCAGTACAACGGAAGCAACATGGTGGTCAAAAGTCAGGTTGCTATCAACTTGAGTGCCCAAATCCCACACGACTGACTGCGTACTTAGGACATTGTTATTAATGTGATAATGTGTGGGGATGTCACTCTCCCCAAAGGGGATGATGATGCATTTTTTGGTATTCAGCTTGAGACCATGTTTCTGGCACCAGTCATTTATTTGGGTGGGACCCTCTTAGAGGATGTATACATCACTAGGTGAATTGATGACAGCACCCAGCTTGCAGCTATCTGCAAACTTGGTCAGCCATATCCCACTGGTTTTGCCCTTCACCTCAGAAAAGTATATCCCAAATAACAGAGGCCCCAAGACCAAACCCTGGGGTATGCCGCTTGTTACGGGTCTACTGGTTGAGGTGGCTTCCCCCATTTTGACTAAGTGTGTTCTATAAGTGAGCCAGTTTGCTACCCATCTGGTAACATATGGATTGATGCCTAGTTGAGAGAGTTTATCTGCCAAATTTAGCAGACATGACCTCCCCTTGATGAAGCCAAACTGTGTGGGATTGAGTGCTTGGAGTTTGCCAATGTCCTTCTTAATAAGATCCATTATAACCCATTCCATTCCATGGCCTTGCAGATCAGGCTAGTTAGGCTGATGGGTCTTATAACTGGGCTCTGTTGCCCAAGTTGTCTTGCTAAAACATTTTGTGCTCTGGATTTGTTATAAAAAATATTGGCTTAACGGCAACCTATCTTAATGCATGCATATTATCCAAAAGATCCCTTATTTTCCCATTGTTCTGTGCTTTAATCACGGATAATCCCTCTATGTAATTCCTATTACTTTCACACATCTTTCTCTTTCAGATCCACCATTTTTTTAAATTTTACTTTCATATTATCCCACTCCTCAGCTATCCCTTCTTAAGAAATTTGTATCTTCTCTAAAACACATGAATTGATTCTGCTATTCATTCCTTAAATTCTTCTCTTTATAATTAGTAAAAGTGCAAGGTTTGTTTTAGTTTTTATTATTGCATTGTCTAAAACAGTTACTGGATGTGCTTCCAAGCTTTCAATTAAATACACATCCCTGTGAAACATAATTCCTGCCTAGTCTAACCCAGTTATTGTACCTTGGGGAATAATACGCAAATTCAGCCTGGATTCCTGTTAGTAAATTCACATCTTCCATTCCAAATATTCTCTTATATTTATTCGGACATTTACCCTCTTTTGTTACATTTTCCTTTCTATGCTCCCCTGATAAATTTTCACTATTACATATCAGAAGCCTGTCCCAACCCATGAATACTGGGTCTATACTGGATCACCGAACGCTTAAAAAAGCGAATGGTGATTAATCGACCCTATGTAAGCGAAAGCTTACAATTTCGAACTGTCAGAACAGCAATTTTTTTTCCTATGGAAAAGAATCGCTGTTCCAACAAAAAAAATAAATAAATAAAAATAAAACACTTTAAACATTACATTAAGTGGGGGCTTCACCACCTACCCCCCCCCTACTTAAATATACCAACTCCAAGACCGCACTACAGTGCCAAAAATGGCAAAGTAACAAAGTGGCCAAGCAAATTCTTTTCCAGGGAAAGAATTTGCTTAAAAGCCGCCTCAATATTTTACAGTTTCAGGCTTTTGAGTTCGACCAAGATGCATTCGAAAGAATGAGTCTTTGGTCTAATAGGGAACCTGAATAATCCCTGTTGAAAGTGAACTGCTCTGCCACAATTTTCTTAAGCTCTTTAACAGTAGTTTCAGATGGAATTGTAAATACATGCCAATGTAATCCTCCTTTCTTGCTAGTAACCCCTCATTACTACAAAGCTACCACTATAGTCTTTATCCTTTTTTATCAATATTGGAGCCCCTCTCACAGTCATTAATATTACTCCCTTTCCTTTGTCCCTGGTACTCTGCTGAAAAACCACTCCAGTGTGTTTATTTCTCTGCAGTTGTCCCTCTTATAACATTGCTATTTGTACACTATACGTCTTAATTCAATATTCCTTTCTTCTTAACACCTACAATGCCGTTCACATTTCATTATATAATGGATAAAAAGTCATTCTGTTGAGATACTTTATGTTCAAAACTGTCACGCAATGTAAATATGGTTTCCAACTTGCAACTTACATGCACACATTGTTTGGCAGCCTGCTCTTATATTCAGGTGTGTCTTCTCATCTCTGAACCCACGTCACATTTTCCCAGACTTTTCACTTCAATAAAAAAACTCAAGAAATGAGATGACCTGTACATTTTCATTTTTAACCCTAACCCTTTTTAACTAGTGACAAACACAAACACAACTATGCTTACTTTCCAAAAAGGGAAAACTACCACTACAGATATGTGAAGTTGCCCCAAACAAACAAACTATAGCCACAGACTTTACCCATTCTAAAGTTGTTTACTCGAGCCAAAAATGTATGTTAGAGCTTGTATTCCCAACTGCACCAATGCCACCCATTCTTGTGATATCTTAACTTCCCTCCCAGATATGAAAAACAACTTGCATACTGTACCTGCAAAGCTTTGCTGATGAATTAAAAACGACCAGCTAATGGTTAGCACAGCTCTTCTCAGATGCTGTGAACTATAATTTTACATGATTTTAGTGTACACTTCCACCCATATACACAATACCACAGAATTCACCATTATTTAATACATACATGTAAGCAGTGCACTTCCACCTCTTCCCCCCCCCCCAACAGCCCAAGATCACAGCATATTACTGCTTATATCTAGTCTTTCTCTTGTTACAGTATAAACACCAGTAACATTACAATTAAGTAATCTCACTTCATCACTGCCATGTTCTTACTAAAATACAAATACACGAGAACTATGTAGTAACACTATCAAACACATATTCTAAGGATCTGAATGACTAGACTATGATTTTTTTTGGATGCTATTTTCATTCTTGTACCTGCAGCACTGACATCTGTTTTTTTATTGTTTATATATACCTATTGAACCACATTATCTGTTTTAGTCTATGTTTATAATATCTATCAAACTGTTTTACCTGCTTCTTTTATGTGCTTATACTTCTGCTTTTCTTCCTAATCCTCAGCTGTAAAGGGGGCACGTCTTGCATCCCAGTCAGACTAACCCATTAAACACGTTAAATAAAATTAAAACAGCAGTCAATGAAAAGACCCCCCATTACATTTAATGCACTTCTGCACAGAACTACATTAACATTAAGATTTTTTTTTTTGCTTACAGTTGCATCTTCAGTCTCCTCATTCACCTTCTAAACATTAAGACAGACTGGTAATTATGCTTTGTTAAACTGGTGGGAGGACTCTACAGTCCACAAAGTTCCAGTATTTCCCCCACTTTTTGAATTAGCATAGCTCTCATGGCCAAACTGTGTCTTATGATAATGACATTTTACAGCTCTTGCTTTTTGTTTCCTCTTTTCACATTTTTTTGCTGTCCACCTACATCATCTTGATCACCCAACACAGGTTCACTTTCAATGTACTCCTGATTTTTCTAGTCAGCTCCTGGGCTTTTTTTTTTCTATTGCTCAGCCATTTTCCTTTGGAATACTAGGAAAGGATTTACTGTTATGCCTGTGGGCTGTGCCACTGTCAGGGGAATAAGAAGCAAATTCCCCTTCAACTTGCTGGCTAAATGCAACCAAAAAATGACTTTGTAACTTCAGGAAAAATATTCTGAAGACATTTGTACATAGCTTGAATTTCAAACCTGCCTTTCGATATTTTCTGATTGTAGAGATAAACTTGTTTCCCTTCTGCCTAGTGTGCAGTAAGTCATCATTTTCCAATAACAATCTGGTCTCCTCAGTTGATGCTACTTTGCACTTCTGACACATTTTTGTCAGCAGCAGCCCCTTCTGCTGAAATAACTGCATCTACACAACTATAGGTCTTGACTTCTTTCTCATGGCCAAATATGGATCATACATACAATTTGCCCTTTAAATTAACAGATCTTGTTGTGGAATACCGGTCCAGTTGCTTATTTGTACTTTTATAACAATGTAATCTGCTCCTTACAGTTTCTCTGATACAGCAGAAAATTGCAGGTTTTCTCTGCATGGTCTGTCTTCTATAAGCTTCATATTTAACCATTCTTTCCCTTCATTATAAACTCTGATTTTTGCAGCTCTTATCAGCTCATCTGAATAAGTACTTAAAGCTTCCACAGCTCTTTCCAGCATTTTTTTTTCATTTGACTGTATACATTCCTCCAATATTTTATTTTAAATGCCTCTGAATGCATTTGATTTTATTTTTCCTCTGAATTACTGCGGATTTCCCTCCTCACGTTTTGCCAATGAGTAGTCAGAGTGAAGGAGTTAGGGGGGAGAGAGAGCTTTTTGAAGCTGTCTAGTTGTCGTTTCCTAGGCAGGAAACGACCCATAGCTACTGCAGCAGTGAGAATTGTACATCTGGAAATCAAAATCTAAACCAATTGTAGCTAAAGTATTGAATGTTTTGAAGAAGATAAAAGAACTGGTGGTGAGATCTTTAGAAAAAAGGAGAAAATGTAGAAATAAATGAAATTTGTGGGAACAATGCATGCAGAATAATATACAGGAGTAGGAGAAGAGAAATTTTGAGAAGTCAGGTCTTGAGCAATATTATCCAATGCTGAAGAGTGACAATTGTTAAGAAAGAAACCATATACAAAGAATACATGAAAAAAAAGGTTTCTATTGGTTTGTTTTCTAAGTGTATCTGTGCCCATGTCACTGTGCATTGTGTAGTTAATAAAGATGTTATCATCTACAAATAAACAAACACCACTCCCCACCAAATCCTTTTACATTCAGACATTACTCTGAAACAAACCTATAGGCAGTTCTAACATACGCTAGATACATGACAAAGTAACCCCACAGAACTCATTGCCAAAGCTGTTGCGTTTACTTCAGATGTCTACTCCCATATAAACAAATGCATAGAAGCAAAGTCACGTTTTTGTTGGAACAGGACCAATATTCCTCGTTTCACAAATGACCCAACCATATTTAGTATTCATTGTGACAGACCGTTACAGCACACAAAACAATTCAAACTCGTATAAACCATTAGCACAGCATCAGTTACAGTGTGCTTTAGATGAGGGAAAATAGGTGAGTCAGAGTCCTGGATTGAAAGGAGTCGGTCCAGCCATGATTTGTGTTCAAGTGTCATTAGCAGTAGCCCAAAAGTAACTCCCACAAAACATATTAAGAGTGGGAAGAAAGTGGAGAAAGGAAGGAGAAGCTTCTGAAGAAACACACCCCTCCACCACAAGCAGACTTGAGTCAGGGTAGAGGTATGACTGGGGAACAAAATCTACTTCAATGAGTACATGCACAAAAAGTACTATGTGTGCAAACAGTTTGAGGGCAATGAAAATCCTGACTATGCTGATACAGTCTTCTTGGGCTCCAAAGTAGACAGATCACCTTCGTGGCTAAGCAAGCTATTTTAATTACAAGACAGACAGACAGACAATTAGGAGGAATGGTTCAATGGTAATTCAAATATATGGGCCCTCCATAAAGATTTGGACAAAGACCCCAAACTATCAGTAAAAGGTGAAATAAAAAAAAGCAGCAGTCCGCAAATCAATTTAAGGCAAATGTAATAATTGTCCAAAGAATGGACATATGACTAAGAATTGATTGTCAAGTGGAACTTTGTTGGGTACTATACACTTTGTTGACTATAGAAAACTAAATGCTTGCCCTATGCTTTATCCACTCACCCATTACATCCCAAACATGACTGCATAAATCAGTCAGAAAATTACATTATTTTCCACCTTTTGACATCAATATTATTTCTGGAGTTCTGCTCTAGATCCAGAGTATAGTAGAAGTTTGCTTTCACTGTAAAAGATCAACAGTACGCATGGACAGTAATGCCTCATGGGTTCCACCAGTCTCAAAAACATTTTCTTCAAGGTAATCCAGGACATCTTAAGACCAAAAAATTGTATGTGTAATGTAATCCTGTATGTAGAGTACATTTTGTTGGGTACAAAAACTGAGAAGCAACATTTGCAAGCATTAGATTAATCATTTGAGATCTTGGGGAAGGTGGCTAAAAATTACACCTCAAAAAAAAAAAAGAAGTTCAGGAAATCTTAAAACTGCAGTAACTAGGAATTTCAATAACAAGTGGACAAAAGGAGATCTGTCAATATAAAAAGACTCTAATCAACAAACTACCCTTCCATGACAAGTTTGAGAAAGTTATTCGGGGTGGGCTTTTCCAAGCAATGGATAATATTAGTTTGGCCTTTCTTGTGTAGTTTAACAGATATGGTGAGGGCAGCAACAGAATGGAAGAAGTTCTAGAATGGTCAAAGGACAATAAAGCAGTTTCACATCCTTAAAGGAGTAGCTACAACCTTCTTAAGCTCTTGAAAGTCCCACAACAAGATTAAGGAGTTCATACTGCAGCAGGGACACAATGGGACCACAACAATTACAGTGCCATTATAAAAGAGAGGAGATCAGTTATCAAGTGTTGGGTTATTATTCTAGAACATTCATACTTGTAGAAAAGAAGCTCTGGGAATGTGAAAACCAAGCTGCCATAACACACTGGGCTACTGAAGCAACACATTTAAACAAATAATGCTCAATCAGTACTTCAGACCAGACATACACCCATCAAACATTTTCTACAGGGATCCTCTGAAAAAAATATTCAATGCCAGAATTAGGGTGCACTGCAGCAAGCCTCCAATGTGGAGCACAAGAAATTCATGTGAAAAAACATAAGATTAAGTTCATGACCGAAGTTGTGGATACTGGGGGGTTTGGACACGAGGGCCCAGACTTAGAAAATGAAGAGGAGCAATTGGGATTGGGTACCTTTCTAACTGAGGGAGTCTCTAACTGGCACACAGGTGAGCCTCAATACTCTGATACAACCAAAGGGAAACATGTGACTGGGTGAGCTATCTATAGCCCAAAAAAACTAAACCACAGTAGAGGTTTAACTGGTGGATGCTCAGCACAAACAGCAGAACTGGAGGTGGCAAAATGGCTCCCTTATTGCTACGCCATACAAACATCAATACAGACATTGCATATGTAGTGACCATTTTAACTTCCATGTTGTCAGCTTGGGCCATGCATAGGCTGAGTACTACTGTTGGAAAATTTTTAGCCACAAGAAAATACTAAAGGAATCTGAACTCGTAAAGAGACTCTCCTGAAATAATTACAAAGATCAAAGCACACCATGTGGTATAAGAACATAAATGACAAAGCAGATTATTTAGCTAAGCAATAAGCCTTAGACATGAGAGGTATGGACAGTCAAATAAGAAACATTATTGGGCTTGAGTTAATGCCCAAGAAAAAAAGATGTGCAAAAAGAAAGAGTAAATTACTTTCTAGAACTAGTAACCATAGAAAAAAAAACATCTACTACCAATACCTTTACCTGGTTCTTCTCTACTTTAACACTATATCACTAATCTATGTGAAACTCTCTGCTAGACAATGAGGGTCAAGAAACTGGCATACTGATGGGCAGGTTATGACACCCAAGATGTGTGGACTTATTATACAAACAGCAGAAAAAACTGAGCCTCATTACTGATGGGTTTTACAAAAGGGCCTAATCTACATTCTATTCCCATACCCAAGACCAAGCCAAGCACCTGAGAGATCTGCTGCAATATTTCTGAAAGAACCTAGAGACACAACAACAACAAAAAACAAAGTTTGGCGATTATACCATAAAAAAAGGAAAAGTGGACTTTTGTAATGCTGCCTAGTAAGTGGAAGGTGGTGGTAGAGTTTTCAAAGAGGCCCTTACATTAAAACTTATACTTAAGCCCAAAGGAGAAAAAAAGCTCTTCTAGGGTTATATCATAACATTTTAGGGCACCCTGGGAAAGAATAGTCACAGCAAATTATTTCAGCTAGGTACTGGTGGTTGGAATGTCACTAGACAAAATGAACTGATGGACTTCTGGTATGGGCGGTGTAACTGACACATTTTATTACTCTGTCCCATAATAAATCTTAAAACTTATAAATATTCCTTATAACAATAATAATGCCACATCAAGTTGCAGTATATGGGGGAGTGTATTGCAGATGACTAAGGAAAAAAAAAACACAGTTGAATAAAGACGGTCTCTATTCCTGAGCTGATTGATTATTTTACAGCAGTTGTCAAAAAGCCAAAAACATGGCAAGTGAGTACAAGACCAGTCCTGAGGTATGGAAGAGCAAAAAATAACAGAACTGAATGAAATATTGGACAGATTCTATAGTGATATGGTCAGAATGAATGCTACACTATTTTTTTTTTTTTTTTTAAAGACAAAAGGCTAAAGGACATAGAAAATGCAGTCTCTGTGCACCTGGATAAACTACACTGCATGAAAGCTGAAGCTAGCAATTATACACTCTGTCTAACTCGTAGAATTGGAGTTGGTACAGGAAGAGTTTAAAGATAAAACTACAAGAACTAAAGTACAGACAGAGAACACCTAAGGTTTAGTAACTTGAGAGAAGGAATAAAGGACAGAGACTGTAAAAAGTTCTTATGACTTCTCAAATTTCCAAATGGACCAACATCATTCTAGAGATTATACTAATAGACCAACCACAAACTGTCTATATGCAAGGAAGAGGACTAAATAAGTTTCCTGGACCAATCATAGTCAAGTTTCAAAACTATTGGCTTAAGGAAAGAATACTACACAAGTCATGGAAAAAGGGCAAAGCATTACAACTTGAGAGGAAAAGGGTCTTCGCAGATCAGAATTATTTAGCAAGTGCCAGACAGAAAAGGGACAGATTAGTCTCAGTAAAATACTTTACCCTGCTACCCTCAAAATATTTTTTTCCTAGTGATATCAAACCTCTTCAGGACTGTGAATAACCACAAAAAGAACTAAGCAAATGTAAATTTGTTGAGCTTTCTTCCCAAATTGGGTCACAAGAAAATGAAGGTGGTACTGAGATCTCACAAAACGAGAAAATAAAAGAAAGACCGTCTGTGAAACAGTTTCCTGTATTCAGAAGAAAGATGTAGGAGAAGCAGAAAGAGACAGCAAAATTCAAAGAGGATTCTAGAAAGATTAGCCTTGTTGAATGATGTGAAGGTAATGAAAAGTACGGGGAACAAAAAGAATCAGATCATCAAGAGCAAAATGGACATGTTAGACACATTTATATTTTGAACATGCTGCAAATACTTCTAGTTTATGGCACTTGCTTAACATGTTAAAAGGATATAAATTGGTCCTACTAGATGAGGTTTCTTTTCTTTCTTATCAGATTCCTGCAAGGCAGCCCACAAGGCACAACAAACTCCATAATGGAGCAGCATGAGAGGTTAGTAATATGGTTTTAGATTAGGAAAGCACAGATGTGCAAGTAAATTTACCATAACAGCAGATGTTCGAATGATCACTGCTGCAGTAGCCTTAACTATATGGGTTATGTTTTACACAGGATACAACAGCCAGCTTCCAAAGATTTAGGGCACCCTCCCTGCTCCCAGAAACATTAGTCAGCTCAAATTGAATTGACTAAAATTACAGGTTTGGGTGCCATGCCTTTCAAAGTTTTCATGCCAACAGAGAGGGAGGCTGAGCCCTGAAAGGTCATTGCTAGGAACAAATAATAAATGTCCACTCCCTAGCATAAAAAACACACCAAAAAACAAGGGGGGTGGGGGAAGAGAACGGCTACTGTAGCAGCGATCATTCAAACATCTACTGTTGCAGTAGCCTTAGCTATATGGGAAGATTACCCAAGCTTACTACATTTGGGAGGTGGAAGGGGGAAAGGGTCCAGGAGCCCCTGGAGAAAGGTCCTAAAAAGCCTGATCTAGACCCAGAGAAGGAATCAAGCTTGTAGTGTCTTGCAAAAGTATGCAGAGAGAACCAAGTTGCTGCTTTTAGAATACTTATAGAATCCAACCCTTTCAAAAACCCAAAGATGAAGCCAAGGCCCTGGCAGAGTGGGCCTTGACCCTGCCTGGAATAATTTTACTGTGGTAACAACAAAAGAAAATAGTCTGCTCCCCCTTCTTACCTTCACAAGAAATGAACAACTGATCTGAAGATCTCAAATACTTATTTCTGTCAGAATAGAAACATTGTTATACTTGGACATCTCCAAGGTATGGCATATTATTTCTCCCCCATTTTTTAGGTTCAGGAAAGAAAACAGGAAGCTATATCCAAGTTTACTTTTAGCCAAGCTGTCCCACTTTAGGTATAAACAAAGATTGGTTCTCAAAGAAATCCTGTTTCTGTGAAAATTAAGTAATGTTGACTCGCCATAAGAGCTTTCAACTCAAATGCTGTTCTTAGAGGTCTGACCAGTCAGTAGAACAGTCTTCCATGTACAGAGCCTCAAATCAGCCAGATTAGCTGGTTCAAATGGAGCAAGTGTTAGCTTGACTAACACACAATTAAGATTCCAAAGAGGAGCTACCGGTTTTCTTGGAGGCTTGTTATACAAAACCCCTTTCAAAAACCTTTTTACACAAGAATGCACTGAAAGAGGAGGATCCATGAGCAGACATGCTGAAATGGCTGCTAAATGAACCTTGAAGGACTAAGAAAGGCCAGAGGATAGTAACTTATACAAATACTGTAAAACCAAAAAAATCCCTGAATGGATGCTGGTTTTGTTGTTGGCATCAACTGGAGGTCTCCAGCTGAGTACCCCAGGGCTCTGAGTTGGGCTCACTCCTGTTTTGCATTTAGATCTCAAAGTAAACTATACTGTCAAAGGCCTCTAGCTCAGAGTTCACAGATGTCTAATGCCTGGAAGCTGAGAAGCACTAGATGTAAACCTTATTTTAATGCTGGTGATGCTGTTGACAATACAAGATATACTAACAGAACTAGTAATGATTTTAGAGTGGTGTTTCAGTTTTCCAGTAACATCAATCAATACTTAGATGTAGTCAAAAAGCATTTGTATTTGCTACAAGAAGTGCCTGGACTGGTAGACAAGGTCGGACATTCTCCTATTTTTAGTTTTAGAAATAATAAATCCCTTAAACAACATCTATGTCATGGTGAATTATCTAGAACTATTATTAGATCCAATCGGCATGGTACTTTTCCATGCAGGAATTGCAGTGCTTGTCAAATTATATATAGCAAAAATAAATATGTACATCCTACTAGGAAATTTTCTTTGTACACTAATCAATACACTGATTGCAGATCTAGATGTGGTCTATTATTGTTTTTGTGTACAATGTCCTGCTTTTTATGTAGGAAAAACAAATAGAATGCTTAAAGATCGTATTCTAGACCACCTAAGAGATATTAGTAATAATAAACCATCAAATGCTCTAGCCAATCATGTTATGTCCAATGGCCGTTCTCATTCCTTTAAGTTCTTTGTTCTACAACATATTCATAGAAACCCCAGAGGTGGTGACATTGAGAATATCACAGAGGGACATGAACAGAAGTGGATTTTGAAACAATACTGAAAAGTATCCTGGTTTGAATGCTACTACTTCCTTGGTCCCTTTTTTAAAGGCTAGACATCTCAAGCATTAAGATTAGCCAAGTTCTTTCAAAATTAGTCTAATGTATTTAACTATTAGTTTCCAAGTATTCTATTTAACTTTTTCCTGCCTAGTATTTTCCCATGTTTTATAATGATTTTATACGTTTTTTAAGTGCTTTCTCATGTATAGTATTTGATTCCTTCTTGTACAATGTTTTTAAGCAATGCTTTTTTTAGTTTGAGCATGAGGCTTAATTGTTTTTCACTGCTACTTAATCATTGTGTGATTTTTATTGAGTAATTGGCATTTTAGAATCTCCATTTAAACCTGTGCATTTTTTACTGTGGTGTCTGATGAAGCAACTTTGGTTGTGAAAGCGCTTACCACTTTGTACTTTGCTGTGATTAAACGTTTGCTGTGTGTTATCTTGGTGCATTTTTTACTTTTTACCTATACTGTCAAAGGCCTCTAGCTCACAGAGTTCACAGATGACTGTAAATTGAGAGATATCACAGATTTCCGCCCATGACACCAACATCCTACAACAGGGTGTAACAAACAAATGACGAGTGTGAAAGCCACACATTAAAACTCAATGCAAAGAAATTCATTATAATGCCCTTCAGAAAAGCATCCACCCAAGCTAATTACTTTGATAAAACACCCCTAAGATTTGATCTGATGGGGATCTGGAACATGTGTAGCCATTAATCTGGTGTTTGACCAACACATAGCAAAGATAGTAAGAAAATTATTCTTGGTCACCTAACTCATAAGCAAGGTTATAGGCATTCAGGTCCAAGGAAGTAACAGTACTACTCTACTCAGCCCTTATCAGACCCATCATCAAGTACAATGCACTCTTTAGTATATACCTAATCAGGCACTTATAACACTTAGAATGCCCTCAAGAGTTCCACACCAGCAGAATCCATGGTATGGCGACCTTAAGGACCTATCTCTGTACACAAGTCTCCTACAGGTTACTGAGAGGAAATCTATGCCTAGCATCTAAGGTATCTTCAGATTCAGCCCTGACGGATCTCTTGAACATCCACAAGACAAGCAGCACCTGAAACACTAGATTCAAAAACTTGATCTTTGTCTACAATATAAACAGAACCTGCTGGAGGGACAAATATGTCTCTCACAGAATCTCTGAGCTATGGAATAAGCTCCCTGTCTGCAAGAAGAGTTCAATCTTGACCCTATTCAAAAAGAATCAAAACAAAAAACAGACCAGTAACATCAGGAAGGAAACTTTAATTCAACAGAGCTTTCAGGTTAAAAACCCTTCTTCGGTGTGGTAAAACAGATAAACTGAAGCACATAATATGCAAATTCAAAGACACAGCCAACCAATACTAAACATTCATCATTGTTTTTTTGTTATGATAGGCTATTTTGTACCATTGTTTTTTGTTTGTTTTGACAAACTGTTTTGTACCACTGACCAGTTTTTGTACGGTGTACTTCTTTCATGGCCTATTCGAAAGAAACCTTGATCAACAGAAGGGAAATTGTAAATTAACTCCCAGTCTATCCCCCATATCTCTGATGGACAGAGGTCAACAGTAAATAAATTAATCTCCAACTAACATACCCCCACATAACCGTTCGCTACCGCTGATATAAGGAAATATTGCCAGCCCAGATAGTTGGAATTTTGTAAATAATTCTATGTCATTTGTGAATATTGATATGATTTACACAGAATTGTATGTTATGTACTGAGCTAAAATTATTTTTTATGGAACGTGCTGTTTATGGACTTATTTCAACTGCTATCCAAATGTCGTCATTTTGATGTTTAAGACTTTACTCTGCAAGGGTTTGCTCCTTGGCTATATTGCCTATTTTACTCATACCTTTATAAAAACAGACAAGCCTCCGAGCAGACAAGGGAACCAACTAAAGTAGATCAATAATAGTAAAAATAAAAATAGAAGTGGTTCCACACACATTCGCTTCTTCGGACTGTTTAAAAGACAAAACAGCACGCACCCTTATAAATGCTCATTCAACCAATCATGCTGCAAATAAAGCCTAATTGCTTTGACTTACAAAATGCCAAATTAGTTAAAAGCAGCACTCTGCAAACATTTTACATACATAAATATATGTATAAAACGCATGAAAACAAAATTCTATGTCTAAATAGCAGAGAATAAACAAATGGGCTTGTCAGTTGTTACATAACATGATGAGCTATACTAATTGCTTATAAATTCCAGTTAAATATAAAAGCAATACAATGATAAAAATAATATACATACAACAAAATACATCTCTAAAACATGTCTCACTCAGGAATTGCAAAGCAGAGTCTATTGTGGGATTATACCTAATACTATACAGAACTATTAGCACACATAATAATCAATGCTTAAGGGCTCTCGCCTTCAAAAAGGGTTTAAGAGAAACCTTATTATTTAGACCTGGAGGTTTATCTGCTTGAAGATGTATAATCCACTTTTGCTCATAGGATTGACTTCTATTACTCAGGTCACCTTTTCTTAAAGTTTCGTACATAATATCCAAAACAAGAAACTTTTTATGGCCAGTACCTGTTTTGGCTATATGGAGAGCTAGGGCATTCGTTTATTTAGCATTCCTAATATCTCTAGTATGTTCTAGAGCTCTGTCTTTTAATACCCTATTCGTTTTGCCTACATAAAATGAAAAACACACAATACAATAGCAGAAGTACACCACATTACTAGTCTGGCAATCCGCATAGAATTTACTATCTATTTCAAAACCAGGGTGGGGATGCTTAAAATGTCCACCATTGTGTATATGTGTACAAGCCGCACATCTCCTACACATATACGTCCCCATTCTATCTGACAGAATATGTGGTGTTGCATGCTGTGTTTTCTAACATAGTTGTCTCTTGAGGGATTTTATTCCTAAAGGCAAAATGGAGTTCAGGAGCTAGAATGCCTTCTAGCTCATTCACAGTTGAAAGAATATCCCAGTTATTCCTAATGACATTACAAACCATATGTATATCACTGGCATAAGTCAGGGGCATCCTGATCTTATTGCTACAGCCTTGGGTCACTGTAGGAATACCATTAACATTACTATTAGTAGTAGCATTAGAGCTGGAGTCATTGCATAAAAATGGTCTACATCTCCCCTGCCTTTCACTCCAGGCCTGGGCTATCTGTATATCAGTGGCCTCAGCCCTGTAGCCTTTCTCAATGAACTCTTGTTTAAGGGTATGCAGCGCCATCTTCAGTCAGGCATCTTCACTATAAAGCCTCATCGTACGACAAATCTGACCTCTAAGCACATTAGACTTAGTTTGCCACGGATGCAGACTAGTATTATGCAGGATATTGTTCTTCACATCCTTCCTATACATGGTTGTGGAAACATTTTGAGCCATGTTTTTGGTTACCTTAACATCCAAGAATTCCAGCCCTACTGCTGAATATTTGGAGGTAAACCTAAGAAACCCATTCAACTCATTCAAAAAACAGATGAAATCAAGTAATTATTGTTCTGTACCTTGCCACAACAACAACAAAAAGTCATCTACAAACCTTTTATACCACTTGATACAAGTGCAGTAAGTATTGTTTGACAGAACATATTTGGCTTCCCGGTTTGCCAGGGAGAGGTTGGCGTAGCTATTGGCATAAGCTGTCCCCATAGCTATGCCTACCCCTTGGATGTAGTACTCATCACCATTTTGCCTTTAGGAATAATAAGTCCCTCAAGAGACAACTGTTATAAAACACAGCATGCAACACCACATATTCTGTCAGATAGAATGGGGAAGTATATGTGTAGGAGATGTGCAGCTTGTACACATATACACAATGATGGACATTTTAAGCATCCCCACATTGGTTTTGAAATAGATAGTAAATTATATGCGGATTGCCAGGCTAGTAATGTGGTGTACTTCTGCTATTGTATTGTGTGTTTTTCATTTTATGTAGGCAAAATGAATAGGGTATTAAAAGACAGAGTTCTACAACATACTAGAGATATTAGGAATGTTAAATAAATGAATGCCCTAGCTCTCCATGTAGCCAAAAAGTACAGTTGTGTACCTACCATAAATGCAGATGTTCGAGTGTATTCACTATTGCAGTCATTACAGTTGGGTTATCCTGCTGGCAGGCTACCCGCAGTCAGCCTGAATTCCAAAGTCCTGGTCCGGCGTCGGTTGCTGTCGCCTCTTCCCTGACGTCAGTGCGCCAGGGGTATAAAAGATGCAGCCGATGCCATTTTCTTCAGTTTTTCTTGCCCCAGTTGTCAGGTGCCCCCAAAAGGGTAGGCTAAAAAACATTGCTTATAAAAGCATGCACTAAAATAAACAATACCTTCATCTACAAGCAAATACACCACATAGGTTGTATAGGATAGAGAAGTACAGATAAGTCCCAGCAAAGGAAGGGAGATGGTGGGTGGGTAACCTAGACTGCAACAGTGAATACACTCGAACATCTACATTTATGGTAGGTACAGTTGTAGGTACACAACTGTACTATGTTCATTGTGTTTCACTGTTGCAGTCATTACACTTGGGTTGAATCCCAAAGCTGAGGTTGGGCGGCTGGGTCTAAATAGAATTAGGAGTGGCTATAAGGCCTTGCAGAACTGCAGTGGCAAAGCCTGCTCTGGATTTAGAGTAAAGAGGTAAGTGGTAGTGCTTAGTAAAAGTGTGCACTCAAGTCCAAGTTGCAGCCTCCAAAATATGCTTGGTTGGTACTCCTCTGAGGAAGACTGCTGCCCTGGTACAATGTGGTCTAATGCCCTTAGGCACTAATTTGCCATGTTGTGAATAGCAGAAACAAATGCAGTGTCCTATCCATTTTGATATAGTCTGCTTTGAGATAGCATTTCCTTGTGATCCTGCAGCATATACCACTAAAAGTTGCTCAGTCTTTCTGAAAGCTTTAGTTTTGTCCAAGTAGAAGTGTAGCTGTCTGTGTATGTCCAAAGAATGCAGAAGTTTCTCCCCTTTATTCTGTGGGTTTGGGTAAAAAGTAGGCAAATGAATGGTTTGGTTAAGAGCCACACTGGACACTACCTTAGGCATAAATGTTGGGTTTGTCCTTAAAGAAACCCTGTCCGGATGGAAGATAATAAAAGGTTCCACAGCCATTAATGCCTGTAACTCTGAGACTCTTCGTGCAGAAGTTATTGCTAGGAGCAGAGCTGTTTTCCATGATAACAAATTTTATCTCAGCTGTATTGGCTGGCGGAGGCAGTGTGAGTTTTTCCAAGACAAAATTGAGGTCCCATGCAGGTATTGGTGCTCTCCTTGGAGGTCTTATGTTTTTGGCCCCCCTGAGAAACTGCCTAAGCAATGGATGTGAAAAAATAGATGCGTCTTGTAATGAGCTGAAATGGCAGAGGCATGGATCTTAATTGATGAGAAGGATAGGCCTTTGTCCAGAATCTCAGATATTGTAAAATCTGAGGAATATTTGGAACAAGCATGTCAATTCCTTGTGCCTGGTTCCAAGCACAGAATCTCTTCCATTTTTCTGCATAAGATTTTCTGGTGCTGGGCCTCCTGGACTCCAAAATAACATCCATAACCGCTTTAGAGAGAGGTGTATTCTGAATGGTCACACTATCCTTACTACTTTAAGGTTGCTCCAGTTGAATGACAAAGCATCCACTTTCCATGCTTGTTTGTGATAAGTCCTTGTGCAGAATCATTGAAGTTGGCAGTTGTGAGGGGAGGCAAAAAGATCTATGTCTGAGCATCCCCATTTCCTTGTTATCATGCTGAAGATTTGTGGATCTAGTTTCCACTCGTGAGGATCCATGAGGTTTCTGCTTAGTTCAGCTGCCAGAGCATTTATTTTTCATGGCAGGAATTGTGCTTGCAGGTGTACTTGGTAAGTCAATGCTGTGTTCCACAAAATCATGGCTTGTCTACAGAGGGGGTAGGAATGTATGCCCCCCTGCTTGTTTATGTACCACATAACTGTGGTGTTGTCCGTGTTTATCAGCAGCTGTCCTGGATGAAGTAGATCCTTGAAGGCTGTCATGGCATTTTGTACAGCTAGCATCTCTTTTTGATTGATGTGAAGATGCCTTTGGCTTGGGGGCCATGTGCCCTGAATACATTTTCCTGCCATGTGGGCCCCCCCAAGCATAATCTGATGCATCTGTTGTTACTGTTTGCCTGGCTGTGGGTAAAGTGAATGGCTGTCCCTTGTTGTGGTGACAGGCCTGTGCCCACCATCGAAACTCCTGTTGCAGGCAGGGAATGAGTGAAATTAATGATTCCAGGCTGTGGCGATGTTGAGTCCAAACACTTTTTAGATACCACTGTAGTTTCCTCATATGCAGTCTTGCATATGGAATTAGCAGAATGCATTAGGCCATGCAGCCCAAAGCCTGCAGAATTTTTCTTACAGATAACTGGGTCTTTGTTGCCATGCTTTTGAAGTAAGAAGTCAGTTGCCTTTGTTTGTCTGGCGTGAGATAAGCCATCTGGGCAGTTGTACTTAAGCTTGCACCCAGGAATATTATCTCTTGAGAGGGCACTAGTTTTGATTTATTTTTGTTTACTGTGTACCCTAGGCAAATTAGCAATCTTTTTACAAACGCCAGATGCTTTAGTAGAATGTCTTTGGTCTCTGCTTGAATAAGGCAGTCGTCCAAGTAGGGATATATTTGAATTCCTCTTTGTCTGCAAAATGCAATTACTGGTGCCAGGCGTTTTGTGAAGACCCTGGGCGCAGTAGATAAGCCAAAGGGCAGTGCAGAGAATTGGTAGTACATTAAGCCAGCTATGAATCTGAGGTATCTTCTGCAAGATTGTCTGATTGGGACATGCAGGTATGCCTCTTTGAGGTCCAAAGTTACAAGCTAAGCCTTCTTGCCCAGCATGGGCAGAAGCTGTTGCAGAGTCAACATTTTGAATTTCAGAACGTCCAGAAAAGTATTTAGAATAGACAGGTCCAGAATTGGTCGCCATGCTTTGTCCTTTCTTGGTACTAAGAAAAGTCTTGAGTAAAATCCTTGTCCCTGTTCTTGTTGTGGCGCTGGCTGAATAGTCCTCATGTCCATGAGAGATGAAACTTGTTTTTGTGCCTCTGCCCATTGATTGTGTGGCAGGTCTGGGATACCTTTTGCCTTGGGAAAGGGTGTGAAAGTGGAACCTGTAGCCCTGAGAGACTATATTTAAGACCCATTTGTCCTGGATGATCATGTGCCAATTTTGTGAAAAAAGTGCTAGCTTCCTCCTAAGGGTGCTGCCAAAAGATAAATGCTTGGCATTGGCAGAGGGAAGTCATTGGGACTGTTTCCTATATGACTGATTTGTCTTCTCCGCGTTTGGAGATAGAAGCACCCCATTGTTTGGGCCTGTACGAGCCCTGGGGCTGTTGTCTGCCTCTAGGGCGTCTGTATCTGCCTCTTTGTGGCCTGTCTGACACGGGAAAGGACCAATTCTTAGAAGGCCAGTTCCTGCTAAATCTGGGTGGCTGTACCTGTAAGAAATCCTTTACAGTCTGCAAAGATTTAGCTTTATCCTCCATTTTCTTCAACACCTCTTCTGCCTTAACACCAAACAAAGTATCATGCTGTAATGGAGTATCCAATAATTTTGCTTTAACATGATCAGGCAGAGCCTGTTCCTTTAACCAAGCATGCCTTCTAATGACCGAACCTGTTACTGCGGCCTCCAGTGAATCATAACCACATTGCAAAGTATGTTTTCCCACTTGTTCAGCCGCATGCAATAAATCCTGCATTTCCTTGTTCTCAGAACAATCAGAATTTGCCAACATTTTCTGTTTTAGCAGAGACATTAAGTATTGCTGATATTTAAGCATATGAAACTGACAATTTAAAGCCCTTGCAGCCAAGGTAGCAGAAGTGTAAACTTTTTTCCCCCATCTGTCCAGTGCCCTAGAATCTCTACCTGAGGGGGCAGTGTTTTTTTGCAGTAGCAGCCTTGACCCCTTTGGGACCCTGAGAAATAGTTTCTGGGTCAGCAGCAGGGTTTTTATATAGAAATTTATGAGAATCTGGAACCCTGTAGTATCTGTCTGGCTTAACAGGTGCAGGAGGTAAAGAGTCGGGAGACAGGCCGGACACTGAAAATACATCATCTACAATGTCTAGAACAGGCGGAATAGCAAGAGGTCTGTGCTGAGGTAGTAAAAGAAAGTCTCTGAGCCTTTTCTTATAATCTGAGTAATCTTGGCTCTCCCAATGGAAATGCTCCCTCATGGTATGCAGGGTTTCTCCAAAGGAGTAATCCTCAGGAGGAGAAGCTGAAGGGATAGATTCTTCAACATCAGAATCCTCATAGGGAGGAATAGAGTATCCCTGTTCTGAAGAGGAGTCAGAGGAAATGGAAACCTGATCAGAGGAATCATATTCAGTGTCTTGCCTAGGCCTCTTATCAGGAGGGGGATGGGAACCCCTGATCAAAGTAATTAGGTCTTCGGCCATTTTGAGCATCTGTTTCATAGGCATGGAAGTCTGTTCTGGAGAATGCTGTACTTGTTTCCTTGTCTTTAAAACTGGTTTAGTCTTTGTTTTGGATGCTGAAGTTGGCTTGATATAAAGCTGTGCAAGTCTGAAAACACCCTCAAAAGCCTATGCCTGCTCAGCGGCTCCGGACCCATCTGAGGGATTAGTTTCTGAAGGCCCAATCCCTTGAGTATCCAGAGGCCTAGTTGTCCCCACGTGGGAGTCAGAGGCGGCCTGTGGCTCTGAGGTAGCGGGTGTCAGGGGCTGCGAAAGCACCTCACTGAGAACCGGTGACTGGCCTAGAAGAGGCTTCGTCGTCTGTTTTGGACTTCGGATGCCTGTCCTTTTCTTTTTCCTTTCACTTTTTATGAACTCCGGTCGTCGGCTGTTCCGACGGCATTATATAGTTAAACCTTCGGCCAAAGTATTGAAAAGCAAAATCGTATCGACGCTTAATAGTGCGTTGGTTATATCTAGCACAAAACCGACAACTAGCAACGTCATGGTCAGGGCCTAGGCAAGGAATACAGTAAGAATGAAAATCCTTATGAGGTATTTGCTTCCCACAAGAAGTACAATTTTTCTGACATCAGTCTGGAGCAAGAAAAAAGTTTCCCCAATGGGGTACTTAGCTTTATAGAAGACTTCAGATCTGAAATTCAATTTCGAAAATCTCAGGAGTCGGCCGACCTGCACTTGCGAACTGCTTTTGCTTCGGGCACCACGTGGCAAGAAAGACTGAAGAAAATGGCATCGGCTGCATCTTTTATACCACTAGCGCACTGACGTCGGGGAAGAGGCGACAGCAACCGATGCCGGACCAGGACTTTGGAATTCAGGCCGACTGCGGGTAGCCTGCCAGCAGGATAACCCAAGTGCAATGACTGCAACAGTGAAACACGATGAACATTAGGTACTGATTATAAGTTTAAGTTTCTTGTTTTGGATATTATGCACGAAACTTTAAGAAAAGGTGACCTGAGTAACAGAACTAAATCCTATGAGCAAAAGTGGATCATACATCTTCAAGCAGATAAACCTCCAGGTCTAAATAATAGGGTTTCTCTTAAACCCTTTTTGAAGATAAGAGCCCTTAAGCATTGACTATTATGTGTATTAATAGTTCTGTATAGTATAATCCCACAATAGACTCTGCTTTGCAATTCCTGAGTGAGACATGTTTTAGAGGTGTATTTTGTTGTATGTATATTAGTTTTATCATTGTATTGTTTATATTTAACTGGAATTAGTACAGCTCATCATGTTATGCAACAACTGACAAGCCCTTTTGTTTATTCTCTGCTATTTAGACATAGAATTTTGTTTTCATGCTTTTTATACATATATTTTTTATGTATTTAAAATGTTTGCAGAGTGCTGTTTTTAACTAATTTGGCATTTTGTAAGTCAAAGCAATTAGGCTTTATTTGCAGCATGATTGGTTGAATGAGCATTTATAAGGGTGTGTGCTATTTTGTCTTTTAAACAGTCTGAAGAAGCGAATGTTATTCGTGAAAGCGCTTACTTTTTGCAATAAATTTCTTCTGCAATAATTTCCTGTCTTGTGGAACCACTTCTGTTTTTATTTTTACTCATACCTTTGTTTGTGACTGGCTAGGGAGCATTTATTTCCTGGTGGTTTGCTCTATTATTTATTTAACATCTGAAGTTACTGTGTTGATTTACTGAGTATTGTCTTGTTCTGTTATTATTTATTATTAAATATTTAAACCTATCTTTGTGGCTGATATCTGTGAGACATATTTAAGCTCAGAGTACTTGCAAGGCTATTTAGGAGTGGCCTATACAGTGTCATCAAATACATATGCATGTCTTGGTCAGACTACCATTTGGATTAATAGTAACATTACACAGTAGGATTGGACACCCTTTGTTAAGGGCCTTAAGTAGTTAAGAGTGGTTGTCTGGCAGTAGAAACTACCTTATAGTCTGGGTAGAAGGGAGAACAGGTAGTAAAACCTGTGCCAGCCTTTGCCAGGAACGTGTGTGTTTGTATATAAATCAAACCTCAAAGACTGTGTGTGTGTGTGTGTGTGTGTGTGTGTGTGTGTGTGTGTGTGTGTGTGTGTGTGTGTGTGCGTGTGCGTGTATCAGCTACCTGGGCAGGGACACGAAGCACTGGTTGGACAGAGTGGGTGCTGGAGGTTTTGGCTTGGCCACTCAGCTGAGATCTCAACCCTATTAGCTGTGCAAGTGAAGAGTCTTACTGGGGATCTGGAGAAAAAGGGAGAAACCATCCCCAGACTGACTGTGATCTCTGTGTGCTCTTAAAGGAAACTGCACTTTACTGTGTGTGTACTTGTAATCCTCTCAGTGTGTACATCCCCCACTGTCGCCAGTGGTGAGGATTGAGGCTCCTTGATTATTGGGCTAGTGCAGCAGCATCACAACCTCTTTATTAACATATCCCCACCATAGAGGCTTCCAAACAACTGTGACAAACTTGGCTAGGCTTGTAAAAGACCCTGGTGGGCATTAACCTAGAATAAACCCATGAATCTTTAACTAGAATACATTTTCCATTTGCTAAGATTTTCTAGTAGCAGGATTTCTTGTTTCCATTAATACCTGCTGCAAATCTTCAGACTATCAGGTACCCAAGGGAATAAAGACCCTATCAACCAGTCAGTCAGCTAAAGTTGATTGAGATTGGGGTATAACATAAATATCCTGATCTTGTGTGAGAAGATGAGAAGATCCATTCTGTGAGGAAGCTTGTGGTAATTGCCCCTGGACATTTTCAAAAGAAGGGAGAACTCCCCACAGATGGATTAAATCTTGGAAGACTCCTGATCTAGTTTCCATTCATGAGAGTCTACCCTTGTACTATTCAGCTTGTCCGCCACACCACTTTGCACTGACGGAATGTAGAATACTTGTACAGTGAAACTGTGATGTGACCCTATATCACAAGTTATCATGGCTAGTCTGCAAAGGGGATACAAACTTGCTTTCCCCTTGCTTGTTGATGTGCCACATAAATGTGTTATTGTCTGTAACAACCTGAAAAGGTCTAGACCACCCCAAAAGATAATTTAGACAGTCGAGTGCCTTTATCAGGGCAAGCATCTATTACATTTATGTGCCTGCAACTGTCCGCGCTGTCCCACACACTTTGCACTGTTATCCTTCCTGAAAAGGCTCCCCAAGCAATGTCGGAGGCATCTGTGGTGACTGACTGTTTTGGAGCAGGGAGGGAAAAGGGAGACCTGCATTTATGGAAATTTGCCATCTACACTAAGTGATTTCTCTTCTGACAAGCCCCAGCACTGGGATTTGAAAAGAATAGGATGCTGGTGCAGAGACCAAACAGACTTCAGATGCCAGTGTTATCTTTCCTCATATGGAGTCTTGCCAGGGATATCATGATAAATAGTAATACCATGACAACGAAACTCATGAGGTATTCCCTTACAGTGACCTAAGTCTGAGTGGAAAACCTTAGAAAAAGATCTAAATATAGATGTGTACTTTTTCCTGTGGAAGGAAAGCTCTTTGAACTGAGGTATCTAGGTGACACTCCAAGAACACAATCCTCTCTGAAGGAGTCAAAAAATACTTTTGAATGCTCTCTTGAAACCCCACTTTGTGTAAGAGATCCGTCACTTACGTGAGAGATTTCTGACACAGTGAAAAAGACTCTGCAAAGATAAAAAAGCAAGCAATCTAAATATGAAAACATGTGGATACCCTTTGGCCATCAATAAGCTATAACTGGAAAGAAATGATAATGTGATCCAGATGCACAAAACCCTGAGGAATGCCTGAAGTCTAGATGAACAGGATGACAAAAACTAGTTCTATCACTCCCTGAGATAGCACATGTTGCACGGGGAGAGAGACAGAAGTCTTGTAAGGTGAGTGAGGAAATATCCCCTGGAAAGTGCGTGTGGGAGGGTTTCCTCCCACTGTTATCTGTATATCTTTGATGTATGGCAACAGACAAATGGGTTCTGAAGTTCAAAGCGAAAAGTATAGATTCAGACTTTCTGGAAGGAGAAAGGGACTACCACGATGGGGTGGTGGTGGGGGGCAAACTCCCTTAAACAGTTATTCTGAATTGTTCAACTGTCCTTGGTTTTGAGGGGAGAGCCTGAATTATTTTTGGAACCCCCAACCCTTCCATTTCTATTTAAACATCTGTTTACCCACAGTTTGGGGAGACTGTTTTGTTTTTTTCTGAAATTGGATGAAGGGTTACAGAATCTTAGAATATTTGGAAAAGGAGGGCTGAAAAATCTTAAGAGATTCTTTTCATCAGCTTATACTTTTTAATCACACTTTGATAACCTCTGCAGCAGAGGAAGCAGAAACTAAATATCTCTTTCCAAAAGAGAATTTATAATCTCTTTTTCATATCATCTGGGAGGTTCTGATAATGCAGCCAGGCAAATCTCTTCAAAATAGTACCAGTGGGCATAACCCTGGAAGGAGTATTAATAGAGTTGTACATACACTGTCAACAGTGAGTTGTGACCTGTAAAATGGGAAAAACTAAATTATGTACTGCAGATTTTTTTTTCTCACAAGAAGAAACTGCAAACAAAAAAATTCCTCGTACTTCCACAGTCAGTCAGAAGTGTGACACAAGCTGACAGTTCAAAATTCATTATGTACTGCAGATTTTTTTTTCTCACAAGAAGAAACTGCAAACAAAAAAATTCCTCGTACTTCCGCAGTCAGTCAGAAGTGTGACACAAGCTGACAGTTCAAAATTCTGAAAAAAATCAAAGGTGCAAAAGTGTTCACCGTTTCCCCATAATTAGCAATAATCTTCCCATCTTTGTCAGGGAAACAGGATTGGAATTAACCAAAATGTTTAGCAGCAGTAGGATTAACTAAAGCTATAGCTATTGGGTCAAGACTGGAATGAGTGCATAAAAACTTAAACTTTCTATAGTCTGCCTTTTTAAGGGCAGTAGACTGACTATAAAGAAAATTGTAGGCAGTGACACATATCCTCCAAAGCTGACAGAACTGGAGAAATGGGCTGAAGGTTCTGGAAACTCCTTCTCGGACAGCTTGCAGTATTTTCTTAGGGACTGAGAATCCTCAGTGTTCTTCCACTGAAAACACTGGCACATTCTGGAAATAGTCTCAAAGAAAGAAACCCACACAGGAAGAATCAGAAAATGAGCTTTCCTCAGAGTCTGAATCAGAAGTCTGAGTAGAAAACCATGCATCTCTCCCCCTATATTTCCTGTCCAGACTGAGAATCCTGAATCTCTTCATGAAAAGAGGCATACCTCTCTCTTTTACCAGAAACAACCTTGTAAGAAAGATCAACAGACCGAGTTAAACCTATAGCTAGACTCAGTAAACTACTCTTGTCTAAGGAAATTTGAGGAGTAGATGCAAGTTTAATTTTCTGTTTCTTTTGGACAAGACAAGTGGAGCCAACAGTGTTATTACTGGCAGTAACAGCTTCCCCTATACAGGATATAACCCATATACCTAAGGCAACTGCAACAGGGATTAATATAATTAACATCTAGCATTGATAACTTTGCAATATAAAGACAGGGATAAGGGGCAACATGGTAGAGACAAGATTTTCTTAGAATGACAATATACTGACCAGCAATATCCACATTACTGCTCTGGAATAAAAACAAATGAGATGTATCATCACAAAACCAATATGAACTTTGACAGATATGAAAAGTTCAATGTCACAAGTCATACAAGACAGTCAATGTGGATGGATGACTGGGGGAAAGTGGCTATATAATTTTACCAGGCAGTTCTTTTTTATTAGAGAGTTTACTAATAATAGAAGTGGAACTGCACACAGCTAAAAAGGGAGTAATTTGAATTAACCACTAAAAGAGAAGGAAGGGGGAAAATGTGATGACAGAGACTAAGCATCCCAAGAGGGGCAAGTCTAATGTTACCTTAAGCATACGTAATGAACATTACTACAAGAAAATGGCTCCAGTTTGGTAAAAATGTAATAAATTACTTAATGTTACAATTTAGTATGCAGAAGACACCAGGAAGAAATAAAGTTTTTTACAATAAAAGAAGTCCGAATCTCTAATTACCAGGTAGATAAGAAAAGCCTTGTACAATAGATGAGATGGAGGAAACTATGAGCACATCACAATTTCAGCACAAGTTGTTACTTTTTTCATTAGGGAAGATGAAATTCTGTATATAGTTAATGAGCTGCTTAAAATGTGTTTCCAAAAGTTACTTTTTAATTGCATTTTTACTCAAGTTACAAAAACATCCAAATAGTGAAAAATTATGAAATTTAAGTAATTAGAAAAAACACAACATATGATAAAAAAAATAAGATCACCATTAAAGTATGTAAAGATGAAAACAGAAATAATCAAAATTTAGTGCAATCATAATGACACTCTAAATTATGAAATGGAATGTTAACGGCCCCACTGATGAGACACAGAGCATTAAACTATATTATAAGGCAAATAAATGAGACAGTGGTGTTACAACAGACCCATATGAATAAATTAGAAGAGGAGGATTATTAAAAAAAAAATGGATCAACAGGATATTTTTCAAGTGCAATTTCAAGTACGAAAAGAGCAGTTTTGATTTTAATAAGAAAAGGAACATAGACATACATCAAAGAATATATGGAAAATGGTACAATTTAATAAAAGGTTATTGGTAGAGTCAATAGTCTTCTTTAGGGAATCATTAGGTAACCCAAAAACTAGTAGATCAAAAATATTAAACATGATAAAAGCAATAGAATTTCTTCACGGAACAGGCATTTTGGGACTAAGTGGAGCACAGCTTCAATTCAAGACGATGCTAACAAAGATCAGAGACATTTAATCTGGTGTTAAATTAGAAACTTATTTCAAGGTTCTGAACAAAAACTGAAAGAGGAGAAGGACCCTTGCAACCTAGGCTCATATAGACCAATTTCAATTTTAAATCAAGTGTTTGCAGCAATAATGTCAGAAAGAGAGAGAGCGAGAGCATTTAATCCTTCTGAACCAAATCAAGAAGATCAATGTGGGCTTGTGAAAGATGTGCAAACTTTTGATAACATAATTAAAACTAATATGAAACAAAGTAGACAAAACTAACAACTGATGCTTTCATCACTGGATGTGGAAAAATAAAAACTTTTGATAGTGTTAAATAGAAATATCTTAGGAAGGTGATGTATAAAAACTGGCTTCCCAACAATGTCAATAACACTGTTGTCTCAAATCTATGAAAATGCAAGTGCAGTAATGAAAGGAAATGCTAGAGTAACCAAGGAACTTCAAATTATGAGTGGCACTAGGCAGGGATGACTCTTGTCAAACACAAAATGAATCGCCCAAAGGGTGAATAAACTAGTAAAAAAACGCAAGTTGAAAAACACGAGCCAAAGCACACTTTGTGGGTTTTATTGTAGCTCCACAAACTAAATGCTTTCACCATCCACTAATGGCATTATCAGAGTTAGTGGAAACCACTCATGCATTATTTATAAACACTTCAATTACTCAACCTCCAATAAAAAACACACACATCATCTTAAAGATACATCCCTACATAACACATTTAAACTAGTACGATCATCACATAGTAAAAATAACATTCAAAAATGTTCCTACCAAAATAAAAACTTTGTAGGGTACATTCAAATATAAAAAAAATTCATGTAAAATATTGTGGTGTACATCCTACCAAAATAAAAACTTTGTAAGGTACATTCAAATATATAAAAAAATTCATGTAAAATATTGTGGTGTACATTACAAATAAATAACTACCACATTTATACAATCACAGTTTGCTAGCTCTGTTTCAAAACCTGCCTCATAGATATGTGGTCATTTAGACCAGGTGGAGAAATTGCGTTTAAGATAACCTGCCATTTATATTCCAAAAGTTCACCCCTTAGGTTGTCATCCCTACCTCTCTCATGGGGAACAACCCTATCACAAAAATATAAACTTATTGTAGTTTAAACAAGTAACACTGTGCATATATAGGGCATTATGCAAATCTTTTACCCTAATAGCCCTAAGATGTTCAGATATCCTGTCCTTCAATCTACGTGTGGTTTTCCCAACATAAAACCCAGTACAGGTGGTGCAAGTTGCTAAATATACCACCTTTTGGGTGTTGCAACTGCACCTACCTGGACAGGCTATACTTCTGCTGTACCCCAGGACAGTGACATAGGGCCAATCATTTATATATCTACAAAACTTACATGCCCCACATTTATACATCTTGAAACATGTATATATGGGTCTATGTGATTCCAAAAACTCTTATGTTTCTGTCCCTTGAAAACACCACCCTAGGGTGATTACCCAAGTCTCTCTTCAATTCCTTATCAAATGTTACATCCCAAGCTGTTCAAATGACTTCCATTAGATTGGATGTTTGATGGTTATATTTCAGAACCAAAGCTCTAGAATAAAAAAAAAGAAGTTATGTACTCACCATAACATTCCATGTGAGTTGTTCATCTCGCCTTTATTCTCAGTGATGGGTTCGAAGCCGATCCTCGGCTCTGACACGGCCTATAGCAAAAGCTCAAGGTCTGCCAGTAGCTCGAAACCAAGCCACTTATCCCACAATGCACTGCTGGAATTACCTCAGATCTTGTGTAGCTGCGAGTATATATACCATTTTTTTTCTTTTTCTACAAGGAAGCACTTCCCAAAGGGGAAGAAGAAGTATTGAATAACCAGGATGGTACTAGCCTCTAAGTCAACAGTCAGCCAGGAAGGGGAAGGAGGGAGGGATGTGAGAATAAAGGCGAGATAAACAACTCACATGGAACGTTATGGTAAGTACATAACTTCTTTATGTGAAGTTGTTAAATCTCACTGTTTATTCTCACTAATGGGTAGCGTCCCTAGCACCCTCAGTCTTGGGTGGCTCATGGAAGTACGTTTTTCAGTACTGTGGAACCAAAGGAAGACCGGTCCCTGGAAGCCTTATCTACTTTGTAATGCATGATAAAGGTATGAGGCTTAGACCAAGTGACTGCAGCACAAATATTGTCAAGGGGCAATTTAGCCTGAAAGGCAGAAGATGTAGAAACTCTGGTAGAATGAGCCTTAGGTCTGTGTGTCAATGGCATATTTGCATTCATATAAACAAAGGATATACACTCTGATAACCATGTAGATAGGTTGTTTTAGCCACTGAATTACCTTTTCTGGCCTTCGAAAAGGATACGAAAAGTTGATCTGTTTTTCTAATATCCTTAGTTCTATCAAGATAAAATCTGAGCTGTGTGTACATCATGTTTATGCAGCATGTATTCCAATTTGTTAGAGTGGTTGGGAAAAAAGACTGGCAACTCAATGACCTGATTGATATTGGATTCAGAACAGACTTTAGGCAAAAAGGAGGGGTTTGTTCTATGAGATACTCTATCAGCATGGAAAATCATGTAAGGAGGTTTGATAGATAATGCTTGAAGTTCTGACACTCTGCGGGCAGAAGTAATGGCTACTGGAAATATAGTCTTCCAGGACAAATATCCAAGATCAAAAGAAGATGCTGGTTCGAAGGGGGGGGGGGGGATTATTTGAGACAGAATAAAATTCAAATTCCAGGGAGAATAAGGGATTTTGACAGGAGGTCTCATGTGAAAAACACCTTTAAGAAAAGCCTGAGATAACTTATAGCCCATAACGTTCAATTCATCGAATCCAAGGTGGAAATTTGATATGGCGGCTAACTGGACTCTAACTGTGGCAGCTGCTGTTCCTTCCTTAAAAATCTTTGTCAAAAATTCTAAAATGGATGATAGAGGAGCTCAGAAATGGTCGATTTTCTGTATGTTGGCCCAAATTGAGAACCTGTTCCACTTACTGCGGTATAGTTTCCTGGTGAATGGCTTGTGAGAAGACAAAAGGATTTGTCTTGTATCATTTGAGAGTGAATGAAGCCTGGCAATTAGGGGAAGTGGATTAGCCAAGCAGTCAGCTTTAGGGACTGCAGTGAAGGATGGGGGTCCCCTGATGGGTGTGTCAGAAGGTCCAGAACTGTGTCCAGAATCCATGGATCTTCTAGCAGATGACGGTGAAGGAAGGGGAACCAAATCTGTCGAGGCCAGTAGGGGGCTATGAGAATAACCGTCCTTTCTCAGAGATTTTGCTTTCTGTAAAACCTTGGGTATCAATGGGATGGGTGGGAATGCATACAGCAGACCCGGAGGCCAATCGTGTACGAGTGCATCTCTCAGGGAATGTCCTGGAGGTGGTATTACGGCAAAGTAGCTTCTGCATTTGATATTGATGTGACTGGCAAAGAGGTCGCAGCAAGGCTGGCCCCATTTGCGGAAAATCAAATCCACAACTCGTTGGTTGAGAGACAGACCACTCGTGAGGCAACAGTATTGCCCTGCTCAGCTTGCCCCCTATCATATTGGATTTCCCCGGGATATTCGTTGCTATCAGAAAGTGGTGGGACGACACAGCCCACTACCATACCCTGTGGGCTTCTCGACAAAGGGTGTAAGACTTGGTTCCGCCTTGTTTGTTCAAGTACCAGACCACTGACATGTTGTCCGTCTGAATGGCAATTGTCCCTAGAGGAAGAGAGTCCTGAAAGTACTGCAACGCCAGAAGTACCACTCAACTCCAGAACACTGATATGCAGATGTGAATCTTGATCAGTCCCATGTGCCTTGGGCAGTCTTTCCCTAAAAATATTCTCCCCCACAGTAGCCACGGATGCTTCCCTGATAGGGTGGGGGGGCAAAGGGTCCTCTGATTGTGACATGAAGAGACGTCAACCACCACCGAAGGTCTCTCTTGCAAGAATCTGTGATGAGAATCATGTGGTGCATCGGTAGCTTTTGGTAAGACCACTGAGCGAAGAGGAGCCATTGAAGGATTCACATATGCATCCTTGCGAGTGGTACAGCCAGGATTGCTGCCACCATCAAACCTAGCACCTTCAAGACCTCTGCTGCTGTAGCTTTGTTCTTTGACACCAGTGAGTTGACATGTTGGTGAAGAAGTGAGACTCTTTCTATTGGAAGACATAGAGTGGTGGTTGAGGTATCCAACTCTGCTCCTATAAAAACGGTATGCTGCGATGGCGATAAGACAGACTTTTCGAAGTTGATTGTAATGCCTAATTGATGGCAGAGTGTCAGAGTATATTGTGTTGCCTGAATCAATTGATGCCTGGTGGTAGCGGTGAGGAGCCAATCGTCTAGGTATGGAAACACCTGGAATCCTAGACGCCTCAGGTGAGCCGTGACCACTGCTATGCATTTGGTGAACACTTTGGTGGCTGTAGTGAGACCAAAGGGCAGGGCTCAAAACTGGTAATGATTAGCTCCCAGCCGGAAATGCTGGTGATCCCTGGAGCATCTGTTCATCTATATGTGATTGGATGCACTCCTTGAGATCTATGGAGCGCATCCAATCGCCTTTCCCTAGGAAGGGAAGAATGGACTGAAGCATGACCATTTGGAACTTCTTTCTTTACGAATTGGTTGAGTCTGCTGAAGTCCAAGATAGGTCTCCAGTCCCTGTTTCCTTAGGTACCAAAAAAAAACCTTGAGTAAGTTCCGAATCCAACTTGGTCTGCTGGGACTGGTTAGATGACTCTTTCTAGCAATTTTTGGACCTCTATGATTGCTTGTTCCCTGAGACTGGGTGGAACATCTGGGATTCTGTTTACAGGAGTGGGAGGGGAAGAGAACAATATGAAATATCCTCTGGAAATGATGCTTTGTACCCATGTATCTGACAGTATCTGACATGTTTAGCCAGGCTTCTGGGTACAAAGATAAGCAACCCCCAACTGCCTCCAGAGCCGGACAGCCGGGCCTCCTTTCAGGAGCGCTGGTAGGGCTGACCAGAGAACTGGCCTCTGTCACCCTGTTGCTGCAGACCCCCACTGCCGCGCGGGCTGCGCCTTCAGTTATAACCCCCTCCCTCTGCCTCTAGAGGGGGTTTCTCCACGTGTGTCCTAAAAGGCTCCCTGTGCATTTTGGAACCAAATTTTTCTGCCCTTAGGGCCCTTGGGATAGGGCAGAGTAGGGGTAGAAAAACGGACTCCAACAGCAGATAGGGTCGTGCTTTCCTGCTCACACCTGGTTAAAGTTTCCTTTACTTTAGGCCCAAACAGTGATGAGCCATAAAATGGGGTGTTGATAAAGGAAGACTTAAAGGGCTCCGCAAAGGAACAGAGATGCATCCAGGCTTGTCTCCGCAGAGCAATGTCTGAACTAGCGGCTCGACTCGAACCATCAGCTGCATAACATAGGAGACGCATGGACGAGTTCACAACCAAGTTTAGGGTAGTGAGCTGTGTGTTGACTTTGTCGGCAACCCCTGCAGCTACCGTATCCTGGAGAGTATCTCCTAGCTCTTTCAGGAGATCTCTTTGTAGTCTCGTGAAATGAGTTAAATAGTCCAGCGATCACAGAGAAAAAGTCGCTGAACTAAACATGCATTTCCCATATCTATCCATGATCCTAGAATCTCTGTTAGGAGGATGAATAGATGCAGATGTTTCAGACACTTCCTTTTTGGTGGCTGCAGCTACCACCATGGCATCAACAGGCACTCCTTTGGTCAAAAAGGCTTTGTCCACTGGGGCAGAGATGAACGTATTTGGCTTCTGAGGGACAGGTTCCATGGCCTCCTGTGACTCCCACGCCTTATGAGAGATCAGCTCTATGAGCTCATCGTAAGGTGGAGACACCCAAGAAATGGAAGGTTCAGACCCAAAAGCCTTCAAGAGCACTGACTCGGCCTCAGTAGGGGTTCTGGACTGCCAACTGCCCCTCTGACTCAGAATCTCTAATATCTCCGCAAAGGAGACATCCTCAGAGGGGGATCGAGGGGACCCTTCTGACTCATCTAAGTCAGTGTCTGATGTCAAAGTCTCCTGTGGGGAGTCCAAGTGCCTCCTCTTGCGCAGTCTCTTCTTGCGTACCTCCTCAGTGGGGAGATCTGGGGAGGTCTCAGAAGAACAGGGGGCACCCTGTGGGGCTACTTGAGGCTCAGGGGCTCTACGCTTAGGGGGACCGGTAGATGTACAAGCGGACACAGGTGCTTGAGGGGAGAAGGAAACCCGAACTGATGCAGACTATGTCTTAGGAGACAGGACACTCCTCATGGCATCGAAAGCACCATGGCTCTGACAAGAAGGGGTAGATGGATCCGGAGGGACCAACAGATCCTCCCGCACTGAAACCATGGGCTCCAAGCCAGAGGTAGGAGCTGAGCTCATGCGAGCCGAAGCCCCGGGAGTCGGCACTGACAAATCTGTCCGATTATCCTCCCTGGACCAGACAGGAGAGTGCCGGCTCCTAGCGTCCTCGGTCGGCGCAGAGGATGTCCGAGTAGATGGAACCGATAACATCGGTGTGGGTCTCGGTTCCATAGGTTCGACAACTATCAGTTCAGGCTCCTACGGCTCCGCGAGTCCAGTACGGCTTGGAGGAGGAGTAGTCAAGTCCGGTTCAATGGTCTTCGGCTCAGAGGACTGTGGAACCGATGACCCTGTACCCTCTATTCTTTTTGCCTTCTTAGTAACTTTAGAATCTCCAGAAGATTTAGATGATTTTGAAGAAGTACTAGCACCTTCCTGGCTACCCAATGCCTCAGAGAAAGTATGCTGCAGCAACCCCCTATCAATAAGTTTTCTCCTTCTCTCTAAGAGCACCCTAGAGGTAAAAGAGTGGCAAATACTGCAAGAGTCTAGGAGGTGTTTAGCCCCCAGACAACACATTGGACATGCCAGTCAGTGACGGACATTTTCTGTCCACAATCTGGACATTTCTTAAACCCCGATTTGGGATGAGACTTTTCCCTCTCATCCGACATGTTCAAAGTTTGAAACAGGCACACCACAGAATTAACTTGTAGAAGTTAAATACAGGGCTAACTAGGTCCACACTAAAAAAATACTAATAACAAGAAGAGTTTGTTAAATCTAAATAGGGCTAACAAAAGGCCCAACACTCTAAGAAACTAAGCCAACACAGGGCACTACCTACTATAATCTAACCTACGTATAACTACAATATTTTAACTTGAAACACATACACACTAGATAGAGAATAATATACATCAAAAAAGGAGGAGAAAGAAATTTTTAAACTTGCGATTTAAGCAATATATGGTCCGAGCTGACGGGATCACAGAGATCTCTCGCCACGGTAAACTAGATCTGAAGTAATTCCAGCAGTGCATTGTGGGATAAAGGGCTTGGTCTCGAGCTACTGGCAAACCTTGAGCTTTTGCTATAGGCCGTGTTGGAGCAGAGGATTGGCTCTGACCCCATCAGTGAGAATAAAAGAGATTTAACAACTTCACATTATTAGTTCTTTCATCCAATCCAATATTACTTCCCAGTAAAATGGGTGCAAAGGAAGTCTCCCTTTTACTAATAACTTCATTTCATACTGTTATTAACATTTTCAAAGGGTATCCCCGGTCTCGAAACAATCCAATCCATTTATATAACTTTTGCTTGTAAACATTGTCACCAATAAGTCGTGACAATCTAACCATTTGCCCTTTCACAATTCCCCTATGTTGATGGGGAGGGTGACAACTCTTATAATGGAGTAATGAGTTGCTGTAAGTCTCCTTCCTGAAGACATTACTCTGCAACCCCTCCGACGTTCTGGTCAACCAAATATCTAAAAAGTCAATGGTTTCACTATTCCACTTACTTGTAAGTTAGGAAGGATGTCATGTTGTTCAAATATTCTACAAATTGCAAAGCCTCTTCCCTGGTACCTTTCCAAAGAACCAATACATCATCCAAAAACGATTATACCAGGCTATTTTGTCTGTAAATGGGGATTGAAACATGAACTTCTTTTCCCAGTGAAGCAAAACTAAATTAGCAAATCCAGGGGCACATTTTGCCCTCATTGCTACTCTAGAAATTTGGTGGTAAATTTCTCCTTCAAAATTCAAATATTTTATTTATTTAACATTTTAAAACCGGGAAGGTCCTACTTGGAACGAAGCCAATTTTCAGCGGAGGCCCGGGGAGAAGGGCTCCAGATGCATGTCTTTAACGTGGGAGGAAACTGGAGCACCCGGAGGAAACCCACACGAACGCAGGGAGGACATGCAGACTCTACACAGAAGGCACCCCAGCCGAGAATCGAACCACAGAACCTCTTGCTGTGAGGCGACAACGCTACCGTTGCACCACTGCGCTATCCTATAGTTATTGTTCAGCACCATTTCCCTAAGTGCTACTATCATATTTACTTTACCACCAAACTGTCCACTTTCGACCAAACTCTTTCTAAAATAATCAATACCCTCCTCATGTGGTAGAACCGTAAAAAGGTTAATCACATCAATAGTAAGGAATGTCCAATCATTGTCCTCCCCCACTCGGAGTACTTGGCCTTTTGAGACAGTGCCAAGAATCTTTCAAAATATATGGAACTCTAGTCACCACCCACTGTATATCCTTGTCCACATAAGCTGCCATCAGCTCTGTCTTTGAGCCTCTAGATGACACACTAGCTCGAAATGGTGGATCATTCAAATTTTTATGGATTTCAGGGATTCCAAATACAGCAGGTGAGACTGGATGTTCCACATTCAAAAAAATTAAACTCATCCTCTTGTATGGCTCCTTGGTATAGGGCATCCAACAAAAATAAATCTATCTTTCGATAGGCTATAATTAAGTTCGCTGGTGGACACCCTCTGGTAGGTGGTGGGATCATCAAGAATGTTTTGCATTTTAGATGTATAATCAAATTGTGACAATGACGACCCCTCCCCCTTTAGCGGGCTTCATAATTCTAAGTTCAGTATTATTAGCCAATTCAAAGCCTTCCTTTCATCTCTAGTAAGGCTATCAAAAAGGCAGGAATCACGCCTCACGTTAATTACATTTTTAATGCCTTTAATGCATAACTTCTCAAAAAACAAAACATCTCTATGTATCGGGGGAATAAACAAACTCTTTCTAGTAAACACAACCAGTGTTGTATTGCTGTTCTGACCATTTTGGTCCTTAAAAAATAGAGCCAAGTTTAACGGCCTAGTATACAATCTCACACTTGTATATACATCAATATTTACATTAAAATGCAGAACAAATGTAAAACCCTTATACAAAAGACCATGATAAGCTTCTTTCATATCCAGAGCACTAAAGTTATAAATAGTAAAGTTATAAATAGTAAAGTTATAAATAGTAAAGTTATAAATAGTAAAGTTATAAATAGTAAACCCAGATTTTTTGGTAACTTTACAAACTGGAATCAAAGTCCGGTTTTCCGAATGAAAAAAATTAATCAGCAAGTTCATAGTCAGTTGTACAGCCCTCGGACAGTCACCATTTAATAAAGTCAGTGTCTCCTCCTGTTGTTGAACTACTGGCCTTTCTTCCAGTGGCTGTTCCTACATTGCTGTGGTTGTTGCTATTGTTCTGTACCATGACACAGACTTCGTTGGGCCCCTTCCCTTTTGTTCTGTAGATGCTTCGATCTCCTCAACTGCGGAGGCTGGTCTAAAAACGTTGCTGTTCATTATCAAAATCATTTACTATATATTCTGAGTCATTATGATCAAAATCAACATTTTTGTCATAAGTCCGTTCACCCCCTTAGTGAACCCATTGTTCCCTTCAACATTATTATTACCAAAATCACATGCAGTGTTGTTCTTGTATTCACATATGTCCCTAGATAATCTGTTGATGTTAACCTTCATACTTTTCTCTACATATTTTTCTATATTAATCAAAACTGTTTGATAACTTTTGACATGATGAAAAAATGAATCACTAACAATACTTTTGTCGAGGGGAAACTATCTCATTTTCAAGTATTTTTAAACTTACTTTGATTATTTTTTTATGATAATGTCAAACATTTCAAGACCAGTCCTATCAAACAAATCGACCAGTTCTTTGTAGGCCTGAGACCCCTTATCAATACCATTCGGAAGTTTCCAAAGTCAGTCCTTTCGGCACTTGCTTTAGTGCCATGGATTTGGACAAAAAAAGCATTATCCAATTGCAACCCTCTGAATTTATGACAAATGCCCTCGAAATGTTCAAGTTGTTGTTTAACCATTAACGTGCTACTTCTCTCCTCATTCGAGACTGAGAAGTCCAATTCTGGTACCTGAAGTCATTGCTGAATATCCTTGCCAGTGGTACACATCACCACTTCCGTTTGCAATCAATATGGAGCCACTAGCAGAAAAAATAAGAAAATAGGGCACAAGGGGCTGGGGATGACAATGGAATGGTGTGGGTCTGAGGAGAAAGTGGCACTATTTGCAGCGATATGATATTGTACTTAACAGAGCCCGATAATGAAACTATAAAAATATTTGATCTTTTTTTGTAATCAGTTTGCTAACATATCTAGATACAAAATCAACCAGAATAAGACAAAAGCTTTGTTTATAAACTATGTCCCAACTTGGGACATAATCCAAACTTTCTTGCAGCTATAAGGCTATTTCAAAATAAAATAATTAGTAAATGTGATACATAAATCAGCAATTAACACACACCATGTATACTAGGACCTACTTTTTACAAAAGTAGAGAGGCAAATCTGCAATTGAGAATATGTGATATGGAGCAAAGGATTCAAGCCTTTTGTTTATTGTTCCATATATCGCAAGCCTTCATTTTTGACCCAGGGTAGAATTTAAAGGATAAACTAGGAAAATCATGAAATTTGTATAAAGAAGGAAAATACCTTGGGTGAAATGGCAAGAGAGGATTTTACCTAGACAAAACAGGAGATTAGTAGTTCCACTCTTTTACTCTACTACTACTATTTGCAAGATAAAAAATGTTATGCAAAGTGGAAGAAAATGGTAATGGAGCAAAACAGGGAAATGGAGAAATTAAACACAGACACCAAATTAATGTGAAAAAAGAAAAAATATGACCATTGCAAATATGAAAAGTTTAAAAGTTCTTAGCCATTTGGTTTATGCCACCTGGAAATTAGAGGTATGGCCAACTGGCTTGAGTAATCATAAGCAAATAAGACAATCAAAAACAGTTGAAAACTGGCAGAAGGAAACTAAAGGTTATTTCCTTGAACAACTGAGAGATGAGGGAGGCAACCTGGATTTGCAGAAGCTTGTTGAGTTTTCATATCCACCTGGAGAACTCTTGGAATACAGGGGAATCTACAATACCTAAAAAACAAAATGTTAGACTAATGGAAGACAAGAACCTGGTTAAGCCTGATTTAAAATCAGTCTACTGACTGAAGCAAGGAGACCTGAATACAAGACAAAAGTTATAAGTAGTAGAATACACATGGCCTAAACATTAGATAAATGGGTTAAATGGGTGAGTCAAACAGAGATGGCAAATTGTTATCAGACACTCCGTGGCATGATATTTGTTGTGCTCCTAAGTAACTAAGATGATGAAGTTTTGAATTTATGTTCATCAATGTTTGAATATATTTTTAAATCACAGGCAGAATTCATAAAATCTATACTGAAACAGATCCAAGCTGTCAGAGATGTGAAAACAGTCAGAGTAAAGGGAGCATGCATTTTGGAGACATGAAAAACAAGTAATTTTGAAAAGATTTAAGAGAATCTGATTGATGCGTTAACATTTAAGCAAGCTGAATTGAAAGAAAGTAATTTTTTTGAGTTTTACATTTCCAAACTTACCAATGCTACAAGAGCAAGAATCACCCAACATTATTAGTGGTTTAAAACAATAATAGGAAACACAGAAATCTATACAGAAGCTTAGTATACACGAAAGAACACTCCAACAGCAATCAAACTCTTCATAAAAAAATGGACACCTTGGGATATTTTTTTTTTCCAAGACAAGAAATATATGAATGTCTAAATTAATTTAGTCATTGTTGAATTAGGATAAGGAAATTGGGGGCTTGTTTATGATTTCTGTATGCTACTTAAAGGAAATGTTTACTGGGTGAATTACTTAAAACGAATGCATAAACCATCAAGGTGGTTCATTAAGTTCTAGTTCTGGGCTGCGTCGGCTGTAAGTGGCTAGTAGTATTAATTCTCAAGTTTTTTTTTCTTCCTTCAGTAATGATTACTGATTGGGCAAACCAATAGAAGAAAAAGACATGCACCATGCATAAAGAATGAACAATTTGTAATTTGGATTGTTTAGCAAAGCAGCTTTGTTTTGCAAAAAAAAAAAAAAAAAAAAATGGGGGCAGATGCACCAATTGTATAGTGCACTACACAGGCAAAGTATTCAAAAAAATCCCACATAGAGTTCATCAGCCTTTGGAATGTGCCAGAATTCAAATGGACTTTGTCAAGCCTCTTCCAATAGTGTCAGAATGATTTAAATTCAACTTAACCTTGACAATCAAGTGCATTGGGAGGTGGAGGCACACCCCTCCAAATGAGTGTTATGCAGAAAAATGGCATGCTAATTTTTAGTGTGAGGATAATTCCTACCTGTGGAGTTCCACAAGAAACCCATAGCAACTGATTTACCAAGAAAATGAAGCAAGCAATGCTCCAGTTACCATGAGTAAAGCAGATATTTCATGTTCCCTATCACTTCCAAAGTTCAAGAAAAGTGAAGAGAACAAACAGGACCTTAAAAGGAAGGTCACAAAAAGAGAACTGCAAAGTTTTATTTATTTGTACTTCATTACAGGGAATGTCTGACTGGGTATAAAAAACACTCTTCAGTTGTGGCCCAGGGAGAAAAAACTCAGTGGAATAAAAACGTACATCCAGCATGTATACAATTTACAGATACAAAGAATAAAATAATGCATACAATATACCAATTACTAATCTGATATGCAAACTACCAGTTTTCAAAACTGCATACAGAGATATTACATAGCATGCATACAGAGATATTACACAGCATACAAAGAACCTATCTCCAATGACAGTGGGGTAGGGAAAGGTTTCCATGCCCATCTGGGCTTACTGAAAAACAGTGGTGTGGTATTCATTGAAGGCGGATTCAGATTATTCACATAAGAAATGTGTTCAGAAATCAGAGAAATATAAAAAGGAAGACTAAAAAAAATGTAATGGAAGGAGATAATGAGCTAAGGGAAATTAACACGTGAAAGTCATGAGTAGGTAGTCATTTCTTTTTTAGAAAATGCATACAGAAAAAAAAGAGAATGCTAGAGTTAGTAAAGAGTTTATTTTGGAGAGCAATGTTCCTAAAATGAAGGAACCTTACAGGAGAGGAAGGTATTTTGAGCACTGTGTTATTGGGTACTTAAATAGTTATACTTGCAAACAGGAAGATGTATATATCTGGTAGATTGGTGAGTCAGGAGATGGCTCTCTTGTTCTTCCTGGATAGTATCAATGACAGAATCATGATTTGCTGACATTGAGCTGGATTCATTTTCTGAAAGGGCCTCAGCCTGGTGGGTATTTTATTCTTTAATGTTTACCAAACAATTTAAGAATTAGCCAGCACTTTTATTTGGAATAGAAGGAACAAGAAGCAGTATGCCCTCGTAGGAGATTTTTTAATGGTCCATATCTGAGGAAAAGATCTGCACTGATGGATATTTGTGGGGTAATAGATAATGTTGTGAGGTACTCAGAATTTTGTATATGTTAGGAGACTGGGTAGTTCTACCCAATTTAGTTGCTTTAACACTACTGGCTAGCAAGTTCCACATGTTACTTGTGAATTTTGACATTTTGCAGTAGTAGACCATATGGTATGAAAACCACTGGTTTAAAAACCTTCCCAGGGATAATAATGAAACTTAGATGCCCCCAAAAATGTGGACTTAAACCACATTAATTTATGACTAGGCAGCCTATGTTCTTGCATGGGGTAGGGTGCCCCTGGAAGATAACCAGACTCTAGGATTAGTAAAGAAACCACATTTTATGGGCCAGAAGAAGAGGGTTCGAGAAGCCCAAAAAACTGAATTAGACAAAACATTTGGTACTCACTATAACAGATTATTGTTGTCTGTTTCTATCTGGTTCAACCTGTGGGTTATCAGACCAAAGTCAGATCCCATGCCAGCCAATTTTTGCAAGACTTCAGCTCAGTGACCTCTGCTTCCTCTACTCATAACACCCCCCCCCCACCCGCTTCAATAGAACTACTTCAGATCTACTTTGTTCCCCCTTCTCTCTCTAAACTCTCAGACCTAGACCTCATGGAAGAAAGGATGAAAGGCCAAGGACCCAAAGAAACAAAACGCAGGCTCCCCGGTTGATCATCCCACAGTTAACAGAATTGCCAAAAAAAAGCAGGGCTGAACCAATGACACGAATATGTCACTACAGTGAGTATAAAACCTTTGCAACCAGTTCTGTTTTCGCTGTATGTGTTCAACCTGTGTTACTGAATCCCCAGCCACATAACACCCTAGAACGTTGCATGCACGATGTTCAGCAATATGGCGGAACCAAACTAAGTCCTAGACCTGGACTGGATATCCAGTTTATAGTGGGACACAAATATGTGGTAACCTGCCCAAGATGCAGCTGCAGAAATTTCAAACAGCTCTGGAGAGAAAGACTATAGAAGTAGCCACAGATCTGGTAGAAAGACCTTTGCATTTGTGAGATGCAATGACTTTCCTTTCAAACCACACCCAAAGGAAATAAAATCAGAAAGCCATTTTGAACAGAATAACCTTGGAAACAGGAGCACCCAATGAAGACTTACAGAATGAAACAAAAAATGAATTAGATTTTCTAAAGGACCTAGTCCAATTGGACTATCAGCATCAAGGCAATAGTCACCCTGGTAGAAAATTTGGGAAAATGAATGGCATATGAATTCACTTATTCAAATTGTTCGATACCTCCTTAGGCAGACAAAAAAGGTCTGGTCTGAGGGACACACAGTCTTGATGGAAAACTAGATAAGAAGGGACAGCAGAAAGAGCCTGCAACTCTGACACACACCTGGCAGAGGTAATGGCCACCAAGAACAAAGTCTTCAATGAAACAACTTCAGATCAACAGTAGCAGAAGGCTCAAAATTAGGCACAGCCAGCATCTGAAGCATAAAAGGCAAGTACCATGGCAGAAGACGGTCTCACACTGGAGGAGACAATAAAACAGTTCCATTAAGAAAGGCCTTCAAGATCTTAATGGCAGCTAATGGCACATTATCTCTACCAATGGGAAAATTAGAAAGAGCTGTCAACTGCACTTCAATAGTGGAGAAGCTAGACCCAGAATTAAACAAAACCACAAGAAAGATCAGAATAGCCTGCAAAGGTGCTGAAAAGGGGTTCAAACCCTGGGAGACGGCCCATAAATCAAAACATTTCCACTTATTAGTATATTTTAGTAGATGACTTGAAAATAATTCAAGATGTGAACAACTTGGTCTGAAAACTTGGGATTCCTGGCCATCAAAAGAATTGGAGAACAAAGTGGTTAACTTGAGTGTTCAAAGAGTGGGTGGAACCAGCCTGCTGGGTGAGGAATTAGTTCTGGAATGGGATCCACGATCAAATAAGGGAACCTCAGGAGAGGCCAAAGGAAGGGAACGAGCACCTGGCAAGGCCAAAAGACCTCACAGCTTCCCAACAAAGAAGGCAGGACTGGGATCCTCCCTACTTGTTCACATAACAAACTACAGATATATTGCTGATCTGAACAAAATCATACCCTTGGGGAGAGCTTCCTGAAAAGTCTGTAACATGAGGAGGACCGCCCTCATCTCCAAGATGCTGATTTGCAGGTTGTGTCATCCACAGACCAGGTCCCTGGATAGTCCCGACTTCAAAACCCCCCAACCCATCAGAGAGGCAAACAATTGAGGAGATCCCAGCAATGTAGTTGGGCAAAATGGAAAATCAATCTGATGTGATGAAAACAACCACTGGACCGCCAAGGTCCACTGTAATGTCCTCATGTGATATCTAGTCAAAGGAACAAAAAAATGGCAGCTGCCATGTGGTCCAAAAATCTGAGGACAAGACACGCTGGAGGCTTTATGTACACAATCAAGGACCATGCCAGATCCCGACGGTTCAACATTACAGACCCTGAAAGCTTGGCAATCTGGGAAGACTGTCCAAATAGCAGTCTATTAATTCGAAGGACTGAAGTGGATGGAGACTATACTTCTGGCAGCTGACTGTGATCCCTAAGGAACTGCAAAACTGGAATAATGTGTCGCTGGCTTTGATCAGAAATGCTTTAATTGGGGCAGTTAGCAGCCAACTGTTCAGGCTGGGAAAGACCTGGAACCACTGAAACCTTAGCCAAGATGTTACTACTAACCAGCACTTTATTTGACATTTGTTTACCAGGTCACAAGACCCATTTTCAGCTGAGGATGGGAGAAAAGCTTCACAATTTTCAAAAATTACAAGACTTACAAGCAAACTACAACATACAAGTATACAATGAGTACATTGTGTAAAGTGTTATCACAGTTAAACTAGCAAAGACTTGTAAGCAAAATTTGTAGACATGAGTATGTACTACAGTGAATACACTACACATTTATCTTGAGAACACTTGACACAAAACTATACATTTGACAAGACTTTTACAGATTTTTAACATAATACAGTGTCACTGCCTCAGTAATAGGATAGCCAACACCACCATGTGAACACCCAGGTGTGGGGGGGGGGGGAGATTAAATGGCAGCACTCTGAACTGGCAATGATTCGTCCCCTGCTGGAATGGCAGGAGTCACTTGGACTGCCTCACAATCTTTATATGATGGTAGGCATCCTTGAGACCTATCGAGTACATCATCATCCTTCCTCAGAGGTAAAATGGACTGCACCATGAACATCTGGATCTTGGTCTGTTTTACAACTGATTCAACTTGATCAAATCCAAAATTGGCCTAAGGTTCTTATTCTTTTTTTAGAACCAAAAAGAACCCTGGATCCTCTTTGGTCTAGTGGAACATCTTGGTTGACTTGGCTTGCTAGCAGCTTCTGAATTTAAATGGCTGCTGCTCTTCTCTTACAGAGTGGAACATCTGGAAGTCATTTGGAAGCTATACTGAGAACTTGTAAAAATGGAAATGAGTAGCCTCTGGATATGACTGTTAATGCCCATGTGTCTGAGGTGATGGCCTCCCAAGCTTTCCGGTGTAAGGTCAATCAACCCCAATGGCCTCCCAAGCTTTCCGGTGTAAGGTCAATCAACCCCAACTGCCTCCAAAGTAGTCTGCAAAGTCACATAATCTCATCCAAGCATGGTAAAGCATAGCAATGTCAGTGGAAGCTGCTTGGGACATGCCATCAGCTGCAATGGAAAGCATACACATAGGTACACTAGAAATGGACTGAAGGATAGACAGTGGAGTCTCCAGAATCTTCGGAGCTTTTGGAGACTACTGTATTTTCCCTGCTGCCAATACTTGTAACCCAATGGTACCATTGAAGCTAAATAATTTAAAGTCCTTAACACAAAGGTGGCTGAGGTGTAAGCATGCTTCCTTAAGCAGTCCAATGCCTAAGACTCTCTTTTTGGGGGATGGACCGAGGAACTCTCTTCAAAAGTGTCATTTTTGGTGGCTGCTACCACCAGGATGAAAACATCCACAGCAGGATCTGTACTTTAATAAAGCAGATTCTTGGGGGGAGGACAGCATCTTGGGCTTTTGGGGGATCAACTTCATCATACTGGGCTCCTTCCGTGCTCTCCAGGACACCTAAATCAATAAGTACATCCAGAGAGAGAACCACCCAGAACATGGAGAGGCCCAACCTGAAGGCCTCCAAAAAGACAGACCCCTCTAGAAGAGGGGTTTCAGCAGCCCAGCCTCCTTATTGGTGAAGGAGCTTCAAAAGATTGCTGAAAGAGGAGTCTTCATAGGGGAATATGGGGTTTCCTTTTCCTTCCTCAAGGTCTGTGCCCTCAGTGAGGGACTCCATGAGCGAGTCCAGGTGCTCTCTCTTGCACTACCTCTTACTAGAGACTTCCCATGCTAGAGACCAGGAGGAGAAATGGAAGAGAATGGGTGTCCTAGGACAGCTTGGAGGCCAACAGGACAGGCTGTCTTGGAGCAAGCTGAGAAATGGTCATAGCCACAGACATAGAAAGAGGGAACACCAGTCGTGCTAGACCATTCCTTCACCCTACAGCAAAACAATTTCTTCACAACAGTGGCAGCAAAAGCAGGCCACCCTGACCCAGCAGGCCTAGGGTCTGAAGACCCTAAAACACCAGAATACAGAGCCATTCCACCCTGTCACTATGCTAAGACTGGGGATGAACTATCAAAGGCAGAAACCCCCAAGTGGGAATCAAGAACCAGACAATGGAATCATCTAATTCTACCTGCAAACTCATGATCTGTTGGTCCTGGGGTCCACCTGGCTCCAGCACTGCCAGGGTCAAGTAGATAAAGGTCAGGATCAGAGTCAAAATTGGTCAGACTGTCAGTGCCAATTCTAAAGAATAGAATACTCCCAGCTCTGAAGACCTTGGATTTGTAGGGCCTGACAGAAGAAGCCAGGAAATGGGAGCCAAGAATATGAGGCCTAACTCAATCTGCACCTGTAAAAAGGACTGCATCAGCTACTCCAGACCTGACATCTTCAAGCTTCCAATAGACCAGGATAACTGAACAAAGAAGGCCACCAATGGGGCTTTGAAAGAACGATGACTGGGCAATGGATCTGGCCTGCTAGTCTGAGCTGGGAAGGCAGCGATAGGAGGGGGGGACTTGGTAGAATACTCCTGTGGTGCAGAAGGAAAAAGGTGGAGAAAGCCTGTCCCGAAGGAACACTCCTTGCCAGGAAAGGGCCTGGAACAATAATGGTCGAGAAGGTGCCTTGCTAGTGACCAGAGCCAAAGGGGAATGATGCCAAGGTAGAGGAGCCAAAAAAAGATTGGCTATGAAGCAGAGGAACCAAAGGGGATCAACTCCAAGATACTGGCCCCAAATGTTATCAGCTCCAAGGTGTTGGATCCAAAGGTCTTGGGACTTTTGGATCTGGCTGGCCATAAACAGAACAGGAAGACCACAACAACTGCTTAACGTTTCTTTTAGAAGATTTGGGGTCATCTGTTGGTGACCCAACTTGTCACCCTTGCTGAACTTGTCACCCCCAGAAGGAAGAAGCCTCTTAAGCATGAGATTG